>NW_024055842.1:0-5001 GCF_902713615.1 Scyliorhinus canicula | reverse complement strand
GATCACACCATCCTCCTCCACCGCCTCTCCACTGTTGTCCAGCTGGGTGTTCTACCCTCACCCGCTCCCATTCTTATCTCTCTAACCATAGCTCCATCACCCCTGCAATCATGTACTTTAACCCGTCCTCAGCAGATCTCAGTAGAACTCCATCTGCAGCAGTGTAAACATCTCCAGTTCCCAGCCCAGCTCTCTCTGAGTCCAATCATCAATCAGTGCCGTGGTTACGCTGTGTATAGGAATCACACTGAGATTATCTTACCTCATTTCCCATTGGACCCTTACTGACAGCACAAAGAGACAATCATCCAACCAATCAGATTGAGACCTTGCCCGATCCCAGAGGTTAAAGGTCAGAGGGCCCGCCCTCAGTCTCTGGAATGTTTCACTGGACAAGACAAAGAGATTTTGTACCTTGAGGAACTCTGGGGCCTCTTGTACCTCCAGCCTCGATTTAAGATCTCTTATTGCTGCTTCAAGAGAAGAGATTTCCTCCATGGTTTTGGTTAAATTCTTCTCCATTTCCTCGAATATTTTATTGCTTTTTCTCTCCAACTCTGCTTTCATCAGCTCCTCCTTCTCAAACAGGAACTTGTGCATCTTTTCAAAATCACTGTTGATTTCATTTCTCAATCTGTCAACTTCAGCCTGGAACAGATTGAACACAGAACGGAATAAACAACATTTATAATCCCAGAGTCCCTTGTCTCTGTCCACTGGGATATAGGGATAAAAATTTATATCCAGTACGAATAACAAACAATAACAGCTCACTGCCGGCTGAACAGTTTGATGGAATATTGGCTAATTGGGAGTGAGTTACAAACAAACATTGTGAAGTGAATCCAGTGGTTATTTATGAAATAATAGACATCAAGGGCTGAGTCACTAAGTGGAATCTAATTGTGGAATTCAGATGGTTTACATATGGAATAATGGATACCTGGGAGTGAGTTACAGACTGGAATCTAATTGAGGGGTTCAAATTGTATAAAAGTGAATAACGGATACCTGGGAGTGAGCTACAGACTGGCATCAAATCAAGGGGTTCAGATGGTTTATATATAGCATAATGGATACCTGGGAGTGAGTTACAGACTGGAATCTAATCGAGGGGTTTAGATGGTTTATATATAGAATAATGGATACCTGGGAGTGAGTTACAGACATGATTTATTTCATCAATCGATGGGATTGGCTTGAGAGAGAAAATAAGATATTTACACATTGTTATAATAATCTGCAATTTACAGACGGTCCCTTATATTGCAGTTCAGGGAGCAGCCCGCAGTGTACTTTGGAGCAGCAACATTTTATTCAGTAAAACTCTCTCTCTGACTGTGTGAGAAGCTCACTTACTCTCAATTACAAACACAGGGAAGTTTACACACAGCCTAAAGGACACTCTCCTACCTTCATGTGGAAAATCCCATCCTCTTGTTCTCTTTTACTGTGAAGACTGAGGTCCATTTGCTTCTGCAGAGTTTCCAATGATGTTTCTAACTTGTTCTGAGACAGAAAGGACAGAAATGGGTTTGTCAAAGGAAACAATCATTGTCACCTTCTGGAGGGGTTTGCTGTGTTTAAATAGAGTGAGGCCAGTGAGGTAGAGAAGGAGATATTCTCAGGATTGATTACACTCAATAAACAAAGTAGAAGCTGTGGGTTAATTCTGTTTATTGCAATTATCCTCCTCCAGGTTAATTCCCCTCCTGAATCAATCCACTACTCGCTCCAACCTTCTCCCCTTACCTACACCGCCTCTCCTGCCCTTTCTTCCCCTCCCCACATTCTACAAACACTCTCTCCCTCCGTGACTTACACCCTGTCCCTCTTCCCCATCTACCTGTGCCAGGAGCAGTGATCCAGTACCTTGTATATCTGGGCTGCCACCTTTATTGGGATCACACTGTGCGTCTTATGAGCTCTGGACATCCCACACACCACACAGATCGCTTTGTGTTCATCTTTAAAGATGTCTCCGTCATCACCCCTCGCACCCTGCCCCTCCATGTCCCTACCCCACTCCCTCCTGTTCTCTCACCCTCCCCCTCCATGTCCCTATCCCACTCCTCCTGCCCTCCCCTCGCCCTCCTCATGTTCCTACCCCACTTGCTCCTGCCCTCACATCCTCCCCCTCCATGTCCCTACCCCACTCCCTCTGGCACTCTCCCCCTCCCCGTCCCTACCCCACTCCCTCTTGCCCTCCCCTCTTCCTCCCCACACTGTACAGCCCTCCCTCTATTCCTCACCTCTTCCCTGTCTCCTTTCGCCAGCAGCAGTAATCCAATACCTTGTATATGTGAACAGCCTCTTTGATATGTAAATCTTTGTGAGTTTGATGTTCTGAACTCCAGCAGTCAGCACAGATCGCTCTCTGCTCCACTTCACAGAAGAGTTTCAGCTTCTCCTCGTGTTCCTGACAGTAAAACTCCTCCTGTGGCTGTGTCACCTTCACCTCTCTGACCTTCTCCACGACGTTACTCAGGGTCCGAGCGGCCCTGACGTTCCTCTGGGTGAAGACCTGTCGACACTGGGGGCAGGAAACATCTCCCGGGACCTTCTGCCAACTCTGGGAGATGCAGGAGCTGCAGAAATGATGTCCACATTCCAGAAACACTGGGTGGGTGAATATCTCCAGACAGATGGGACAGGTTAGTTCCTGTGTGAGATCTGGAGATGCCATCTCAGTGCCCAGAGTCTCTCTCTCCTTCCCTGTTCCAGCTCTTTCACTGTCAATTCCTGTTCAGCTCTGCACTTCCTGGATTTCACTTCACGTGATCAGTGACACACTCAGTGTCAGCAACTTTGGAATTAAATCAAGCTGACCCCTTTATTGTGTCTGGAGTCTTTTTCACTTTTATAAAGTCAGATTTATAACATTATTTCTCTTCTCTCTCTACAAACCCACCCCTTGAAAACTCTCTCTCCCCTTTCCCGACCTCCCTCAACTCCCCCGTGTGAGGAACTCAGCAATGGCTCTTAGTTACAATCCAGACCATCCTTACAGCTGTTTCTGTTACTAACCTCCTGCCCCTCAACCCACTGACCAAACATCCCCCCTTCACCCCCACATCTTTCTCTAGTCTCTCTCCTCCCCCCCCCCAGTCCTTTCCAAATCCATCTTATCCATGAGCCCCTCCTTATCCTCTCTCCACCCTGTCACCATCTGACCCTCATTCTGACAAAAAACATCTTTTTGAACATGTCCACCCCCATCTCCTTCCTCCCCCTTGTTCTCCAAATTCCTGGAGAGTCTCTCTCCCTCCCAAATCCGGGTCCATCTTTTCCCCCCTCAATCCTGCCGGAACCTCTCTGGTCAGCTTCTGGACAGGAAGATGGAAAGTTGGTGCAGAGTTTCTGTAACTGGAGTGAACAGGGACAATGGTGTGTTGGAGCTGCTCATTTCTCAGATGCTGCACATTCTCTGCCTGTGGGGAGAAGCGTCTCGAAGAACAGATTCAGTCTCAAATATTGTTGTCTGATTGACGCTGTTGTCGAGTCCCTTTGGATGTTTTCCTGCATTGAAGGCGCTATATAAATGTAATTTGTTGTTGCCTCTGACTGAATCAAAGTGTTTGTGCTGGAAACTGTCCTGAGGGGAGTCTCCAGTCCCAGTCAGAAACCCTGACACAAAGACACACACAGACCCTCACACACACAGACCCAGACACTGACACACACACACAGACACATGCAAACACAGACCATGACACACACACACACAAAGTCACACACACAGACACAGAGGCATCCACACACACAGACGCACACATCCTAACTGGGCTGAGCTTTCATTTACTGGAGAATGATGAAGGGACAGGCTGTGTCAGTCATTCGATCACATTTACACACCAGGAGCTGGGACATTGACTGCCCAATAACATCTTTAAATTCCTGTTCACTTCCTGCTCCATCCACTTGTTAATCTTCTGTTAGTTTGAACAAATCGTGAAGCTGATTCTGCTGTTGCCTCACCCACAGTTTGTGATCATCTCACAAGACATGTTACTGAGACAGTGATGCTCATTAATAGGATATTCGACTGGGGTGGCAGCACTCAATGGGAGACAGTGAATCAGCCTCTTGTTGAACACTCTGGACAATATCCCTTTCCATTGACTCCCACTGGGAGTCACTGTGAGTGTAAATGCTGCCATCGAACCCAGACTTTAAAATGTTGCTTCACCTGAAACAAGGGCCTCGTATCCATCCCCAAACCCAGTCAGAGTGAGTCCAGCACTGAACTGGTGGCAAGGACACACTCCCTCTATTTTACCCCCGTCCCCTGCCCTGTTCCCAGTGAACGGCAGTGACCTCCTCATTCTAATCCCTCTCTGGGTAAAGATGTTTCTCCTGAATTCCCTATTGGATTTCTCAGTGATTCCCATATCTGAGGGGATTCTGATCCCCAAATGGTGAGGATCATCGGTGGCCACGTTTGAGGAATTGTTCGTCGCGGGGGGGGGAATGTGTAAAATGGAAACATTTGTACAGATTGTAACATTGTGTGCTGGGGGAATGTTCCCCAGGTTGCTTGTTTTTGTATTATTGAATTTATTTGGAATAAAATACATTAAAATAAACATTCTCTGCTCCATCGATACACAAATCCTTCCGTTTTCCAATATTTACAAGTCTCTCAGCTTTTAAAAATATCCTGAGATCCTCATGTCAAAGTGGATAATTTTACAAAGGTGTTGGGTATTGAGCCCCTCCAGCCTGTTGCACCATTCAGTTAGCTCACAGCTGGTCTGTATCTGAACCACATGTACTCGCCTTGCTATTATAACCTGTGTGAAGAAGCACTTCCCGAAATACCCCCCTTGATCTCTCATCCTGACCCACACTTTCCCCATGCTGGCTGGAAGGTCTTTACATGGAGCAGCGCCGCCATCTGCTGGCAGTACTGTGAATGGCCACTTGCACTGTCAGCTGCCTTTCAGTTGGAGACCAGATTGAGTGAGGCCATAAATATAATAATAATAATCTTTATTATTG
>NW_024055841.1:0-3996 GCF_902713615.1 Scyliorhinus canicula | reverse complement strand
CGATATGACTAACAGGGCTTCTACATGTAGGACAGGAATACCAGGTGATAAACGGTCACACCAGGGCGGTGTATCAGTTGCTGTCTCTGGGTGTGGTGTATGGCAGGGATCGGAACAATTCACGCCCTGTGGGGTAGGGGTCGGGGGGGGTCGCATCCGCGCACAACTGTAGGGATCCCACAAAGACCAAATGCAGACCATGATGTCCTGTCTTCATGTTCTCTTCTTCCTTCTTGGTCATCCTGTGGCTTCTGTGGTTCTGGATTTCTGTGGACACGAGCATAATATCTGTTATTATCTTGCTTAAGATCTCTTATGTCTGTCTGTCCTTTTATTACCAATTACCCATTATAATTGGTCACCATAAGTGACTCCCTATTTTTTTTTAAACCAAATATTTTGGGAGAAGACATCCGATAAGAAAATACTGTCACAGTCTCGCAGCCTGTACGATCGATGCGGTGAGTGTACCATCCCAGTGTTCGAGGATGTAAATAGCATATGGAGAGCAACCCGAGGGTCGCCGTAAAACAAACAGAGTTTTGAACCAAAAGTTCCGAATGGGGTGCGTATGGGCCGCAGCAGGTAAGAATGGGTGGAATCCCCGGGTAGGATGGTGACCAGTGCCGTATGTGCATACCCGAGCATAGCTGACCGATGGGGGTCCTCAGGCAGGGCGGGGACCAGTGCCATTACTCCACTGCCTGAGCGACCGGACAAGAGCGGAGAGAATTTGTGTTCGCCGTGGATGTTGCCTCTTATGATTACCTTCAAATCAGAAGAGTAGCTATGATCATTGTCTGCCAACAAACTAGTTCCTCTATCTGCCAGTGGGCATTAAAAGAGTGGTGGCATGGGGCCATGAATATACTTTAGGTGAACAAACAACATTCAACATTTACAGCAACAAACGTTTAAAGAAACCAACTAACATAACAGAATCGGGCAGGCTCCATCAGAAAGGACACTGTAAATCTCCCTCGGTTCCTTTTTACCATCTGAACACCTCATTGCTCTTTTGCGAACAGTCACAAAGGGGTTCGTTGGTGGGAGTCAGACTCTGAGTCATCATCTTCTCCCGTTTGCCATACTCGTGACTGGAGTAGTTGTGCCAAAGCTGCGTGGGGCAAAGTGGGGTCCATCTTATCATTCCGGATGAGCTTGAACAAACTGTCTCGGTGCCAGAGTTTCGTGTCGAGGTTGGAGCTGCTCAGGGCAATCCATAATCGTCGGCCGGTGGGTCTGGATCAGGGCTTTTATGTACGTGGTCTCGAAGGGGTCACTGGAATCATATTCAGAGTCGCTGTGAGTGTTGCCTGGTGCAGGGCTGTAATCGTGTCGCGGTGCTATGGTGCTGTCGCTGCTGGTTGAATGAAGGGAGAGGCGGAGTCGTGCCCCTGGGGGTGGAGTCGAAGTAGTGTCTGAGGATGGGCTGGACTGGTTGGGGGAGGGCAGGAATAGGTTGTCCGTGGGTGGGTCGTGTTCATCTGCTGCTGCAAGTGAGATGTGGCTTGAATGGTTGTTCTATGAGCCTTAAGCTGGTTTATGTGAAACCATCCAACCATGCAAACTTGCCATTGGGATAGATGATCTTGTATGCGGAGGGGCTGATTTTATCTGAGATGGAGTAGGGTCCTGCAAATTTGGGGGAGAGGAATGAGCCGGGGTTGTATAGGGATAGCATGACCTGCTGCCCTACTACAAATTCTGTGGCATGTACCGTCTTGTCAAAGCAAACTTTACTTTGCTTTTCCGTGTCCCAAGCCTAACAGCTGCGGCGAGCTGGGCTGCTTTTACATTCTCGATAATCTGCTGAACTGCTTTCTCATGCGTGAGTGCGGTGACTGCGGGGCTGGCCAAATCCAGTCCTAACAAATATTCTGCCCCCTTAATGGGTCGTCTGGTCATGAGGGTGTTGACGTGGATACAGTGTTCCTTACGAACATTAACACAAAGGGGAGAACTGTGTCCCAGGTGCTAGTGCTGTTGCACCATTTTCCTCAGGGTTGCTTTGGGAGTCCTATTCATTCTCTCAACTATTCCGCTTGATTGGGGGATGTGCAATGTGGAATTTTTGTCTGTTTCAGAAAATTGAGGACGTTTTTCATCTCTAATCCTGTAAAATGTGAGCCTTGGTCGAACTGACAAACTGCGAGTGCCGGTGGGTGGGTGGTGGTGGGAGGGGGGGGGGGGGGGGGGTGGGTGGGGGGGGGGGGGGGGCGGGGGGGAGAGAGAGAGAACTGACAAACTGCGAGTGCCGGTGGGTGGGGTGGGGGGGGGGGGGGTGGGGGGGGGGGGGGGGGAAGAGAGAGAGAACTGACAAACTGCGAGTGCCGGTGGGTGGTGGTGGTGGGGGGGGGGGGGGGGGGGGGGGGGGGGGTGGGGGGGGGGGGGGGGGGGGGGGGGGGGGAGAGAGAGAGAACTGAAAACTGCGAGTGCCGGTGGGTGGGGTTGGGGGGGGGGGGAAGAGTCAGAGAACTGACAAACTGCGAGTGCCGGTGGGTGGGTGGTGGGAGGGGAAGAGAGAGATAACTGACAAACTGCGAGTGCCGGTGGGGGGGGGGGGGGGCTCTTTATGTGATGCCTCACCGGGCGGCGTTGATGAAGTCACCCGACGTCAACCGATGCGCCACTTCCGCAGCGGGTGAAACCGATGTGAATGGCGTAACGCCGCTGTTGGCCATTCGGGCCCAGAGAATACGCAGTGTTTTGCGGGGCCCGACGTGGAGTCATCAGCACCGTTTTGGCCGCCGGTCCGGGCATTGCGACGGACATCGGAGAATTGCGCCCCTTATCTCTCTTCAATCTCTGCGGAGCGTCCTTATGACCTTCTCTGTGCCTCGCAATTGTACCAAGCAGGACATGATTGCCATCGGCTTACGAGCTTTCCTAAGCTTTTCTTATGAATCTCAGTCAGGTTCTCCCACCAAGTATGCCCTATACTTTCGGGACCGTTTCGTCGTTTGCACAAAATTCCCTCCAAAGAGGCCATTTCCTTTCCCATACGGGACACGTCTGACTCTACTGGTCGCTGCAACCTCAAATCCTGGGGATTCATAAGGCATTCCATTGCCTTCATTGCCATTTCTATCGCTATCTCTGGGGTTTCGACCGAATTCGAACAGGGGGAAGTAAAGTGGTCATGTAAACACGGGTACGGCTTACGCTATTTTCCAGCCTACAAAACTCCAGACAGTTTTAGAACATAGAACATAGAACAGTACAGCACAGAACAGGCCCTTCGGCCCTCGATGTTGTGCCGAGCAATGATCACCCTACTCAAACCCATGGATCCACCCTATACCGTAACCAACACCCCCACACCTCACTTTTTAGGACACTATGGGCAATTTAGCATGGCCAATCCAACTAACCCGCACATCTTTGGACTGTGGGAGGAAACCGGAGCACCCAGAGGAAACCCACGCACACACTGGGAGGACATGCAGCATTTTGCGCAACAAAATCTCAGGTTTACTTGATATCCCTTGTTAGTACGCATGCAAATAACGCACTTCCGAATCTTGGAGGTTTGATCGATATTGGTCTTACCCTTGTGGTTTTTGCTTTTTCCAATTGGATTCTAATTCAAATTTGGGTGTTCTCGGAGAGACAAAGCCACTTCTAGGTCGAATCCCGCCAGAATCGCCAGTAATGTTGCTCTGTTATCTGGTTATAATATGGCGGTCAATATGGTCGCCTTTCTCAATCCTAATTATGTTTATACTTTCATAGTCGCCAGGTATCTCTCGATAAAGGTTCAAACCGAGTACCGATAAAAGAGCCAATACACCAGTTAGTTAGTTCAAAGTCAATATTTACAACACACAGTAAGATCTAGTCATGCACAACAGTACTACAATCTAAACTATTTCTAACGCCTATACTTAACTTCGGGTGCCCACTTAGTCAGAGGAACAACGGCCATTGTTCGGATCTGAGGCTGTTGGGTTCGAAGAGGTAACAGGAGAACAGCTAAGGTTGTCCGTCTGGTAG
>NW_024055840.1:0-51805 GCF_902713615.1 Scyliorhinus canicula | reverse complement strand
TTGTTGGAAAAGCAGCTATTTTGTTGTAGCTATGAGAAAAGACTCGAGAAGTTGGCTCATTTTTCGTGAGAATTTAAGGCTCGGAGGAGACAGAATAACAGTTCACACCGGCAATAACCTATCTGCAATTATAGAGAAGGTTATAACCAGGAACGCAAGGTAATTCCACTAGAGTATTATTACAACAGTTCAATGTTAAAATTGTTCATATCCCAGGAAAGGATAATGTGATTTCAGATAGCTTGTCGCATGTTTACATGCTAACTAGTTATCAATTTAGATTGGAAGGGAACGTGTATATTTTTGTTATTTATGTCTTGCATGCCTCAAGTTTAATTCTGTTTTGGGGGGGAGTGGCGTTTGTGGGGAGGCCCTTTCTGATTGTTCCCTCTTTATTCCCTTATTTCTCCTTTCTTAATTTATGCCGTTACATTTCGAAACATGGTTGATTAATGGACATGTGCCTTTAAGGCAAGCAGCCTGCATGTTTAATTCACGATGACAAATCAAGAAGCTAGTGCTGGTTAAACCTGGTGGTTGCAAACTGCCAGGCACCTGTGAGAGAGATTAATTGGGACTCGGTTTGATTGATTGGCTGGCAGCAATAAATTGGCTCAAAAGGCTGTACTTTGCCCGGTAATGGGTGGTGATTTGTTCTTCCCCAGGGTGATAGTACAGAGAACTAAGAAGGATTCAGTTTTGATTCCGGCAGCACAGCGAACAGACCTATAGAATTCCCTCCAGAAATATCCAACTGACACTCTGCAGAAAGCCTACTTTGAGGGTGTCTCTCTCACAGTAGTTTGAGGACGCTGTATTCATGGAACTACACAGGCCTGAAGACCACCAACGAATTGAGATAAAAGTTTGATGAGAAAAACTCTGCCTCTGCCTCCAGGAAGTTGTACGTTTGGTATTTTTAAACTACCGAGAAGACCAGCATAGGCTCAAAAGAACAATGTTAATCCTCAAGCTTACTGCAATAATGAATGCTTCAAACAATCCTTTGAAACAAAGATTCTGTCTTCCATTCACGTACATTTAGCCTTTATCCACCTCTCTGTGTTGGCTTTCTTGTGTGTGTGTGTGTGTGGAAGGCGGGGCCATTAAAGTAGCAATTTCGTTTTAGTTAATAGTTTACCAACTTTATTGCTGCGCATTTCATTATAGTTCTTGTTGTAAATGAACAGCAACTGTATTTACGTTTGCAAACCTCGTGGCTCTAATTATTGCGCAGCCAATGGTCAAATGCTTTTTTTTAAAAAGAAGAATTAATTATTTAATTCACTTGTGCTCTGTCTCCAGGACGAATGGGGTAGGAATCGACCGCGTGCTCGCCCCATGTATCGTCACATTGTTGATAAATTGGGAATGGAAATAGTATGTAGAAATTGAAGGTCAGACTTTTCAAAACACAACATATTGATGAGATGTAACCATCGCTGAAAGTGCAACATCTGTTGCTTCTTTGCTGAACCACTTCAGAGTTAAAGATAAACACGTTGTGGTGCATCTGGAATCACATATAGGACAGATCAGGCAAGTTTGGGAGATATGCAGGCGGCCCAGAGAATATTCAGCAGGTTGATTCCAGGTATGGAGACATTTGTATCTGATGAGAGGTTGAGTAGATTGGTAATGCACACATCTGTGTTTCGAAAAATAGGAGGCGAAATTATTGAGACATATAGATTCTCAGGAGGCTTGACAGGATATATTCTGAGAGGATGTTTCATCTTGTAGGAGAATCTATGACCAGAGGGCATAACCTCAAGAGTACAGAATCGCCCATTTCAGACAGTGATGAGGATGAATTTCTTCTCTGTGAGGGCAATGGACCTGGATCTCTTTACCACAGAGAGTTGTAGAGGCTGTGTCATTGGTACCTTCAAGGCTGAGATAGACAAATTTTTAATAGTTAAGGGAGTTTTTTTTAAATTAATGTTTTTATTCTCCATTTTCACATTTTCCACCAAACTTTATACCCCAACAGTTAACGGTAACAAATACAAAATCAATCCCCTTAACAAGAACAACGATCCCATCCTCCCACCACCCCAAACAACGGCCCATCTGTCAATATATGCATCCAATAAAACAAACCCTCCCACGGTGGAAACAAAAGCAAAGGAGAAAAGAAAAAAGGAGACCGGGAACGCAGCATAGTCACCATAGAGTCCACTCCACCCCCCCCCCCCCCCACCCCCCACACACACACGCACTCAACGCCGTCCCAACCTCTGAAAGAGTGTGTCGTACATGGTACCCAAGAGGTGTAACCCCCCCCCCCACACCCCCCCCCCCCCCCACAACTACTTCCCGTTCCCTACCTCTTGTAGAAAACTCCTTCCCCTCCAACTTTCCACCCCGGCTAGACTACTCGGACCCGTTCTGCCAGGCCTCCGATGGCTGCAGCCCGCCCCCCCCACACCCTCACTCCCGTTCATGGCCGGCTTAGACTGGCCAGCGTGGAGGCCCCGCCTGATTCCTTTCCACCCTTGCCCGACCCTAGGAAAGCCCAAAAATACCCCTTTTAGCGCACAAACACCGCATATCCACCTACACCCCAAAGACCCCTCACTTCGAGCGAAAGTCTCATCACTTCCCTTGTCCAAATATATACAACACCGGCTCCTTTAGCCCATACACCCGCACGCAGTGAAACAAACAAGCAAACAAACAAAAAGAAAATACAGTCATGAGGTTACATCAGCACATGGTCATTTCTCAATTTCGCAGTTCTGTCACAGTCCCTCTGTCTTTGCAAACTCCTCCGCTAACTCCGCCGTTCCAAAATAAAGTCCTTGTGCTTGTAAGTCACCCTTAGCTTCGCTGGATATACTATGCCGCACTGCACCTTGCTAATGTACAGTGCCCTCTTCACCTGGTTAAAGCAGCCCGCTTCCTTGCCAGCTCCACCGTAAAGTCCTAGTTTACTATCGGTATATTTACTATATACTATAGGTCAGTTAGTTTAAAATCTATTATTGGCAAGATGCTGGAGACAATAATCAAGGATGAAATAGTTGATCATTTTGGAAAGCTGAATACAGTCAAACATTGCTTACATGGTTTTCTGAAATATAAATAATGTTTGACAATTTTGCTCGAATTCTTTAAGGAAATAACAGGGAGAGTAGATAGGAACCTGTAGATGTAGTGTATTTAGGTTTCCAAAGGCATTTGACAAGGTGTCGCAAAAGAGGCAAGTACATCAAGTAAAAGCCCATGGAATTGGAGGACGTGTGTTAGCATGGATTGAAAACTGGCTGTCACTGTGAAAAGAGGGAGCTGGAATAAATGGGGCCTTTTCAGAGTGGGAAGAACTGCATTAGGGATCAGTTTGTTGTCCGCAAATGTTCACTATTTACATTAATGACTTGGAGGCACGAACAGAATGTAAGGTTTCAAAATTTGCTGATGATATGAAAATAAGTGGAAGGGCATGTTGTGAAGAAGATCTCGTGATTCTGTAATGGAATGTAGATAGTTTTGGTGACTGGGCGAAGACCTGGCAAATGGAGTTTAATGTTTGGAATTATGAGGTTGTGCACTTCAGTGAGAGGAATCAAAAGACAGATTACTATCCTAATGAGAGAGGTTGCAGGTGAGTGAGGTACACCAGGATTGAGGTGCTCTAGCGCACCAATCACAAAGAACTAGCAGACACTTCCCACCAGTGATTAAGAGCGCAAATGGGGCTTCTGGTTTCCAGTCAGCAAGCAGAGCGGTCGCAAGGTGAGGGGCTCCCGTAGCGGTGGAGAACAGGGAAGGGAAGGGAAAGGACGCGCACCCCCCCCCCCCCCCAAACAAACCGGCCATCGAAGGATCCTCGGCAGCGGCGGCAGCAGCAGGAGAGGCCCAAGCGGCGGCGGCAGCAGCAGCAGGAGAGGCCCAAGCGGCGGCAGCAGCAGCAGGAGAGGCCCAAGCAGCGGCGGCGGCGGCGGCAGCAGCAGGAGAGGCCCAAGCGGCGGCGGCGGCGGCAGCAGCAGCAGGAGAGGCCCAAGCGGCGGGCAGAGCGGAGTGGATCTACATCCCCCCCCCCCCCCCCCCCCCCAGGAGCGGAACGGAGCGGCGTCCATACCCCCCCCCCCCCCAGGGCCGGAGCGGAGTCTACCACCCCCCCCCCCCCAAGGGCTGGAGCGGAGCGACGTGCATACACCCCCCCAAGGGCCGGAGCGGAGCGGCGTCCATACCCCCCCCCACGGGCCGGAGCGGCGTCCCTACCCCCCCCAAAGGGACGGAGCGGAGCGGGCTCCATACCCCCCCCCCCCCCAAGGGCCAGAGCGGCGTCCATACCCCCCCCCCCCAAGGGCCGGAGCGGAGTCTACACCCCCCCCAAGGGCCGGAGCGGCGCCTAACCCCCCCCCCCCCAAGGGCCGGAGCGCGGAGCGGCGTCCATCCCCCCCCCCCAAGGGCCGGAGCGGAGCGGCGTACATACCCCCCCCCCCAAGGGCCAGAGCAGAGCGGCGTCCATACCCCCCCCCCGCCGGAGCGGAGCGGCGTCCATACCCCCCCCCCCAAGGGCAGGAGCGGGGCGGCGTTCATACCCCCCCCCCCAAGGGCCGGAGCGGAGCGGCGTCCACACACCCCCCCCCAAAAGGGCTGGAGCGGCGTCTACCCTCCCCCCCCCCCAAGGGCCGGAGCAGAGTCTCCACATACACACCCCCCCCCCCAAACAGGCCCGGAGCGGCGTCTCCCCCCACCCCCCCAACAGGCCCGGAGCGGAGTCTCCACATACACACCCCCCCCCCAAAAGAAACCGGCAGCAGCCACCACGTGGCAAGAACAAAGCACTGGACAGATTCCTCTCTCTCTCTCTCCTGCGTGAGAGAGGTAGGGGAAAAGTGAGGGGAAAAAAAAAGGACTTTTATTTTAAAAAAGAACACTGTTAAAGAGAAAGGGGGAGGGATGTATGTATTATTTTCTCTTTTTCTACACGCACTCCCATCAAAGCAAGCCCACTTGAGGGGAGTTGCATAAAAGGAGGTGGGAGAAAATAATTAATAAACAAATAACTAAAATAAAATCGGGCATCGAAAAAGGGGGAACAGAAAAACAAGGGGAGAAGAAAGATGAAAGGGAAGGGGGAGAAAAAAACGCCAGAAGGGAGCCAAGGGAAAGGGGGAACCAAAAGCAGACGGGACAAAAGGCAAGCCAGCTCACGCGAGCGGATTAGCACACGAAGCGGCGGGACGGATGTACCGCCGCATCAAAAAGAGCCGGACAGACAGGTGCCCTCTCCCCTGGGGTTAGAGGGGGGCGTGAATTGGAAGGAAGCCTTTACTGAGGTGGTGAGGGAGCAGCTGCAGGCAATCAAGGCAAGTTGAAAGCAGACGCAGAGGCCGCAGCACAGGCAGCAGTGGCCAGGGCCATGTCAGGGGTGCAGCAGGCTTTGACCAGATTGGAGGAGAAAGTGGATGCCCAAGGGAAGAAACTGGAAGCTCAAGGGAAGGAACTGGAAGCTCAAGGGGGGAAACTGGAAGCCCATGAGGCAACCATTAAGGAGCTAGAGAAAGCAGCGACAGACATGAGCGACCGGGTCACGGCCCTAGAAAGGGAAGTGCGAGACTGGGCGCAACACAGGGGAGCCTGAAGGGCAGGGTAGACGACCAAGAAAACAGCTCGAGAAGGCAAAATGTTAGGATAGTGGGCCTGGCAGAGGGGACCGAGGGTAGAAACCCCACAGAATACGTGGCTGCAATGCTGGGCAACTTAGTGGGCAGGAAAGCTTTCCCCACTCCACCGGATCTGGACAGAGCACATCGGTCGCTGCGCCCGAAGTCCAAGGAAGGGATCAACCGAGAGCAGTCATAGCCAAACTGCACCGGTACCGGGATAGGGAGACAATCCTGCGTTGGGCCAAGGAAAATAGAGCCAGCAAATGGGACGGGCACACCATCCGAATATATGAAGACCTTGGAGTGGATATATCTAAGAAACGGGCTGAGTTTAACAGAGCGGAAAGCGGCTCTCTACAGGAACAAAGTGCGTTTTGGTATGCTGTACCCAGCGAAGCTCTGGGTCACAAACCAAACAAGGAATATTTCTTTACAGCCCCTGCTGAGGCGAATAGATTCGTCGAGGAGCACGGGCTGGAAGAACAGCAGGGGAGGTAGGGACGAGGGGCCCCTGGCAAGGAGCAACGACACGCCAATGGGTAGGATGCGGAAAGAGCAGGCAGAAAACCGTAGAGGCCAGGTAGAGGAGAAGCGAGACAACAACCTCCGAGAGGGGAGCCACCGTAATAGCAGGAAAGCTCGCGCCGGGGGCACGCAACAAAGCAGGGCCGCTGCGCACCCCCAACAGGGGGGAAAGCGCCAGGCAGGGGAGGGGGGAGATCACCCACCAAAGTCGGGAGAGCAAACGGGGACAGGAATAGGGTATAGAGGAGCAAAGGAGGGGTATACAGGGGAGGAGGGTAGAGGGAGAGACAGGGGGGCACACAGGAGGGGAAAGGTAGGGTCAAAGGGACAAACGAGGCCCGAAAAGGAACAGGGCTACAACGTAACCACAACCAAGGGCACCGGAACAAGGAACCGCTGCAAGCAGCCACCCAGTACGGTCTGTGGGCAAAGGGGCCCCCCAGAGTGCAGGGGACTACCCGCGTGGCGGACACACAGTGGACGGCCATGGCGGGTGCCCCCAAGACAAGGGGAAAACCCGGAGCGCAGAGGACCCGAACGCATGGGGAGAGCAGTGGTAGCGGCCATCCTGGACGGTCCCCTAACAAAGGGAAACCCAGGAGGGCAGGGGCTCGTCCACCAGACAAACATGGTTAATCCCACAGGAACGAAGGAGCAGAAGCCCCCCACCAGGATAATCACCTGGAACGTAAGGGACTTAACGGCCCCAGTGAAGAGATCCAGAGTCCTCACCCACCTCAGAAATATGAGGGCCGACATAGTCTCCTCCAAGAGACGCATCTGAGGGAGCAGGACCACCTGCGGGTAAGAAGGGCTGGGTGGGACAAACCTACCATTCCTGCTATGGGACAAGGGCCAGGGGGGTTGCGATACTGATCGGCAAGAGGACAATGTTTAGGGCGACAAAGACGGTTACAGACCCAGGGGGGCGATATGTCATTGTCAGCGGGGCCCTGGATGGGGCACCGGTAGTCCTAGTCAACGGTGTACGTGCCCAACTGGGACGACACAAGCTTCATCCAAAAGACCATGGCAGAAATCCCGGACATAGCGACGCATCGACTAATCATGGGGGGGGACTTCAACTGTGTACAGGACCACAGACGGGACAGATCAAACCCCAAAACGGGGGAAAACCTCAAACATGGCAAGGGAACTCGGTCACTTTATGGAGCAGATGGGAGCTGTGGACCCCTGGAGGTTTGGCCACCCGGGGGAGAAAGAATTCTCCTTTTTCTCCCCAGTACACAACGTGTTCACCAGAATTGACTTCTTTGTGGTGGGGAAAACGGTGCTTCCAGGGATAGACAAGGTGGAATACTCCGCAATTGTGATATCAGACCACGCCCCACACTACATGGACGTGCGGCTGGAGACGGGAAGGGCCCAGCGCCCCACATGGAGGTTGGACGGTGCCTTACTAGCTGACAAGGCCTTCAGCGAAAGGATAGCGCGGGCCATAGCGGAGTACACGGAGAACAACCAAAACGGGGAGGTATCACCCTCCACGTTCTGGGAAGCGCTTAAGGCCGTACTAAGAGGGGAAATCATTGCCTTCAAAGCGCAAAGAGATAGGGAGGAAAGGGTGGCTGGGCAGAAGCTGGTCGACCGTAAATACTCCGAGGCCCCAACCGTAGAGCTCCTGGCGGAGAGAAAGAACTACAAAGGAACTTTGACCTGCTCTCCACCAGGAAAGCAGTGCACCAACTCCGCCAGGCGCGCGGGACCCTGTACGAACACGGAGACAAAGCCAGCCGCCTGTTGGCACACCAGTTTGAGAAAGCAGGCAGCCACCAGAGAAATTGGGCAAATCAGGGGTACCAGAGGCATGTTGGAAAGAGAACCAGAGAGGATTAACAAAACCTTCAAGGCCTTCTACCAAGAGCTGTACACCTCAGAGCCCCCAACGCGGAAGGCTGGGATGAACCGGTTCCTTGATGGATTGGTCATACCAGTCGTGGGAGAGGGCAGGAAACGGGACCTGGAAGCACCACTAGCACTGGGAGAGATCATGGACAGTATCAGCTCCATGCAGACGTGGAAGGCGCCGGGACCGGACGGATTCCCGGCGGACTTCAACAAAAAATTTGCGACAACGCTGGCCCCGCACCTGCGGGAGATGTTCACAGACTCGCTAGCTAGGGGCACACTGCCACCCACGTTAGCACAGGCCTCAATCTCGCTGATATCTAAGAAAGACAAAGACCCACGGAATGTGGGTCATACAGACCTATCTCTGCTGAACGCAGACGCCAAAATACTGGCCAAAATCCTAGCCAAAAGGCTAGAAGGACTGTGTACCTGAGGTGGTCACAGAGGACCAGACGGGCTTCGTCAAAGGTAGACAGCTCACCTCGAACATCAGGCGCCTGCCTGAACGTGGTAATGACCCCTCCGGGGAGAGAACACAAGAGGTGATCGTCTCCCTGGACGCAGAAAAGGCCTTCGACAGAGTCGAATGGAAATACCTCATAGAGGTACTGGAGCGGTTCGGGCTTGGAACAGGGTTCACCGCGTGGGTAAACTCCTATACAACGCCCCCATGGCGAGTGTACGGACCAACAATACCAACTCCCAATACTTCCAGCTACACAGGGGCACCAGACAAGGATGCCCACTATCCCCACTGCTGTTCGCACTAGCAATCGAACCGCTAGCAATTGCGCTCAGGGCAGCAAAAATTGGAGGGGGATCCGAAGGGAGGCAGAGAGCACAGAGTCTCACTCTATGCAGACGATCTGCTCCTCTACATCTCGGACCCACAAAGCAGTATGGACGGAATCATCGCGCTCCTGAAAGAGTTTGGAGACTTCTCGGGCTACAAACTCAACATGAGCAAAAGCGACATCTTCCCAGTACACCTGCAAGGGGAGGGGGGCAGCACTAAAGGGGCTGCCGTTCAAACAAGCCCGACATAAATTCCGCTACCTGGGGATCCAAATAGCCCATGACTGGAAAGGGATCCACAAATGGAACCTCACCAGCCTGGCGGAGGAAGTAAAAAGGGACCTGCAAAGATGCAACACACTCCCACTCTCCCTCGCAGGAAGAGTCCAGACGATCAAAATGAACGTATTGCCCAGGTTCCTCTTCCTGTTTAGATCCATTCCGATCTACATCCCCAAGGCCTTCTTCATAGCGCTGGACAAACTTATCATGGCGTTCGTATGGGGTGGTAAAAATGCTAGGATCCCAAAGAAGGTCCTACAGAAAACAAAATCCAGGGGGGGCTAGCCCTCCCGAATCTACATTCTACCACTGGGTGGCAACAGCCGAGCGAGTAAGGGGATGGATCCAGGAGCCAGAAGCCGAGTGGGTGCGTTGCGGAGGAGGCCTCCTGCATGGGGACCTCCCTCCGGGCCCTCGCCACGGCAGCACTCCCATCCCCACCCAAAAAACACTCCAGCAGCCCAGTGGTGACAGCCACCTCCAATCCTGGAACCAACTGCGGCAGCAATTTGGCCTGAACAAAATGTCGGGCAAGGCTCCCATCTGCAACAACCATAGGTTCAAACCAGCACTGACTGACGCCACCTTCAAAAGGTGGAGACAGGACGGGGGGGCACTGACAGTCAGGGACCTATACACGGACGACAGGATCGCAACACTGGACAAACTGACAGAGAAATTTCAGCTAGCTAGGGGGAACGAGCTACGGTACCAGCAGCTCAAAAACTTCCTACAAAAGGAGACAAGGACGTACCCACAACCGCCAAGGCAGACACTACTGGAAGACCTACTGGACGCAAGTATCCTAGAGAAAGGGAACTGTAGTGACATGTATGGCCGACTGGTAGATAGGGACGACACCGTACTGACGCAACAAGAAGGAAATGGGAGGACGACCTGGGGATGGAGATAGGGTGTGGACTCTGGAGCGAAGCACTGCATAGGGTCAACTCCACCTCCACGTGCGCAAGGCTCAGTCTGACGCAACTAAAGTGGTACATAGAGCCCACTTAACGAGAAACCGTATGAGTAGGTTCTTCCCGGAGGTGGAGGACAGATGTGAGCGGTGCCAAAGAGGCCCGGCCAACCACGCCCATATGTTCTGGTCTTGCCCCAGACTTGTGGAGTACTGGACATCCTTCTTCGAGGCTATGTCCAAAGTGGTGGGGGTGAGGGTGGAGCCATGCCCGATAGTGGCGGTCTTCGGGGTTTCAGACCAGCCAGATCTATTCCTGGGGAGGAGGGCGGGCGCCCTTGCCTTTGCCTCCCTGATCGCCCGCCAGAATCCTGTTTGGCTGGCGGTCAGCAGCACCGCCCAGAGCTGCAGACTGGCTGTCCGACCTCTCGGAATCTCTCCAAATGGAGAAAATCAAATTCGCCATCCGAGGGTCGGACGACGGCTTCCACAGAACGTGGGAGCCATTCATGCAATTGTTCCGGGATCTGTTTGTGGCCAACGTACAAGAGGAAGAATAGTCGGGGGAAGGTAGCCGGCGGGGCGGTGGGGGGTGGGGGGGGGGAGGGCTACGGGCTCGTTACGGGGGTTTGATGGCTAGCTAAGGCCCAAAACCAAAACCAAACTAAATAAATGCCAATAAACATGTTGGGGAATGTAAAATATGTATGCCGGCGAAAAGGGGGAGGCCACAGTTATTACTACGAAGATGCTCACCTGTAAATATATATGTTAATTTTTGTGTGTTCTTTTTTTTTCTCTCTCTCTAACAATTTGTAATTTGTTCAATATTAAACATGAAAACTGAATAAAAAACATTTATAAAAAAAAAAGAGCGCAAATGGCATTTTGGCCTTATTGAAAAAGGGATTATTTCAAATATAGGAACGTTTTGTTGCAATTTTACAGGGTGTTGGTGAGGATTCACCGGGAATACTGCATAGTGGTTTGGTCCTCTTTCCATAAAAAATATCGAATAACATTGGAAGAAGTCCAATGGCGGTTTGCCATGCTAATTCGTGCGTTGCGAGAGTTGTCCTCTCAAGAGGGACTAAAGAGCCTGGGCCTATATTGCTTGGAGTTTAGAAGAGTGGCGGATGACCTTATTCTAACACATAAGATCCTCAGGGGGATTGACAGAATACAAAGAACAAAGAAAAGAACAGCTCAGGAACAGACCCTTCGGCCCTCCGAAGCTGTGCAGATCATGATGCCCTAACTGCAAAAAAAACCCTTCTGCCCTTATTCGGTCCGCACCCCTCTATTTCCTCCCTATTCACGTACCCATCCAGATGGCTCTTAAATTTTGTTAATGTGCCTCTATCCACCTCATCTTCTGACAGCGCGTTCCAGGCACCACCTACTCTCCGCGTAAAAAACCTACCCTGCAGATCTCTCTTAAACCTTTCTCCTCTCATCTTGATCATGTGCCCCGTTGTAATTGACACATCCACTCTTGGGAAAAGTCTGTCTCTCCACCCCGTCTATGCCTCACATAATTCTAGTTTATTAAACCTCCCCTCATATCCAACACCCTCAAGACCATGCAGCATTCTATTGAACCTTCTTTTCGACTCTCCAAAGCTACCACTTCCTTTTGATAATGTGGTGATCAGAACTACACGTAATACTCTAGATACGGCCTAACCAATGTGTCATATATCTGCAGCATAATTTCCTAACTCCTATATCAGTGCCCCAGCTGATGAAGGCAAGCATGCCATATGTCTTCTTAATCACCTTGGACACCTGTGTTGCCAATGTTAGGGAACTGTGGACCTACACGCACAGACCCTTCTGTATGTTAATGTTCCTAAGCATTCTGCCATTTACAGTATAATTTATACCTAGATTTGATCCTCCAATATGCACCACCTCGCATTTTTCTGGAATAGACTCCATGTACCATTTCTGTGTCCAAGACTCCAATTGATTTATTGCCTGTGTATCCTCTGACGATCTTCAGCGCTATCAATAACTTGGCCAAAATCTTTGTGTCATCCGCAAATTTACTAATCTGACCACCCACATTTTCCTCCAGATTATTTATATATACTACACACAGCAGAGGTACCAGCACTGGTCGCTGTAGAACGCCACTAGCTACATATATCCATTCTGAAAAACACTCTTCCACTACTACACTGTTTTCTACAATCAAGCCAGTGCTGTTTCCACCTAGCCAGCCCATACCGAATTCTGTGCGATTTTAGTCTTTGCACAATACTGCCATGTGAGACCTTAACAATGGCCTTACTAAAGTCCATATAAACTACATCCACAAGACCTTCCTTCACCAGTTTTCTTTGTCACCTCTTCAGAAAACTCAATAAATTTGGTGGGACATGACCTTCCCCGTACAAAATCGTGCTGCCTGTCACGAACTAGTCCCTTTTCCTCCAAATGCACATATATCCTGTCCCTCAGTATTGTTTCCAAAAGTTTCCCCACCACTAATATGAGGCGCACCGGCCTATAATTTGCTGGATTATCTATGCTTCCTTTCATAAACAAGGAAACAACATTGGCTATTGTCCAGTTATCTGGAACCTCGCCCGTAATCAAAGAGGAGGTGAAAATATCTGTTAAGGCCCCAGCTATTTTTCCCCTTGCCTCCAGCAGACACCTGGGGTAGATTTCATCTGGCCCCAGGGGCGTGTCTACCTTAATGCAATTCAGGATAATCAACACTTCCTTCTTTGATATATTGAAGTTTTCAAGAGCGTTCTCACACCTATTCCTGACCGCAACATCCTTCATGTCTTTCTCCCTGGTGAATGCTGATACAAAGTACGCATTAAAGATTTCACCCACTACCTATGGTTCCACGCATAACGTGCCCCATTTGTCATTGAATGGACCTATTCTTTTTCCCCTGCGACCCTCTTACCCCTAATTATGCATAAAATGCCTTGGGATTCTCCTTGATCATGTTAGCTAAGACATTTCATGGCCCATTTTAGCCCTCATAATTCCACGTTTAAGTTAATTCCTACTTGTACTGTTGTCCTCAATAGTTTCTTCAGTATTTAGATGTCTAGACCTATCGTATGCTACCTTTGCCCTTTTGACTAAGCATACATTTTCCCTTGTTATCCATGGTTCCCGAATTCTGCCATCTCTATCCTTTATTTTTGCGAGGATTTGCCTGTCCTGCATTTCAATCAACAGGGCTTCAAAAGCCTCCCACATGTCAGACATGAATTTTCCCAGTTCGTGTATAATTTGGATGTATTTGGCCCTTGCGTAATTAAGCACCCTTCCCTGCCACCACACCCGTCCTTGTCCATGACGACCCGAAATCTTATGGCATTATTCTCGCTCATACCAAAATGCTCTCCCAATGAAACATCAATCAACTGACCTGGCTCATTCTCCAATACCAAGTCTAGTATGGCCCCCTCACTGGTTGTATTGTCAACATACCACATCAAAAATCCCTCCTGGAAACATCTAACAAATGTCTCTCCCCCAAGAGAAGACTGTAAGGGATTCCCAATCAATACGGGGAGGTTAACGTCACCCATCACAACGAGCCTGCTTTTTTCCGCCTTTTCAGTACCTGACTACACAAATCTGTCCCTGTGGGCTCTTGGGAAGTCTTTAGTAGACACCCAACATTGTGATTTCCCCCTTCTAATTCCTGAGCTACAGCCACTATGCCTTAATACAAAATCCCTCACAGCGTCGCCCCTCAACACGGCTGTGATCTGCTCTCTCATCAGCAATGCAACCCCCCCCCCCCCACCTCTTTTGTTTTCCCTTCTGTCCCGTCTAAAACAAAGGTAACCCGGAATGTTAAGCTGCCAGTTCTCTCCCTCTTTTAACCATGTCTCTGTAATTGCCATTCCATGCAGTAATCCAGGCTTTCAGTTCAAATGTCTTACCTGTTATATTTATTGCATTGACGTAAACGCACTCTGACCTATAGTCCCGGTGAGCCCTTCAGCTTTCCTCTGTTGGCTCTTACTCTGCGCTATTTACCTCAGACTCACTTTTTTACCCAGACACTAGACTGAGTGGCCTGCTGTTTCAGTTCCCACCCCCTGCCAGGCTAGAGTGTGGCGAATCTCTGGAACTCTCCCCCGGAGGGTGATGGTTGTTGGATCATTAGAATATTAATACCAAAAATAATATTTATTCGAGTCACAAGTAAGCTTAAATTACACTGAAATGAAGTTGCTGTCAAAATCCCCTTGTCGCCACGCACCAGGGCCAGTTCTGGTGCACTGAGGGAAAATTCAGAATGTTCAATTCACCTAACTCGTGGGAGGAAACCGGAGCGCCCGGAGGAAACCCACACAGACACGGAATATTGAAAGTGGGGGTAGATAACTATTCGCTAGATCGATAAATAGAGAGCTATGGGGAAAAGGCACAGAACAGGAGTTTAGGCCGGCCTAGTTGAACCATGACTGTATTAACTTGCGGGGAGGTTTTTAAGGACCGGATGGCCAACCCCTGCTTGTGTTGCGCAATAGTTGTTTCACAATCTATATAAATCACGTGGGAGTGGGGGCCAAATGTAATCTTTCCAATTTTAGAAATTGGTATTGTATGTAGTTTTTCACGCCTTACCTGAGGAAGAATGTACTTGCAACGAAGGGATCAGAAGATCGTTTCTGATTGGGAGATGGAGAAAATGCTTCACTGCGAGAGTGGCGATTCTATGGAATTCATTGAGCTGGGCAAGACAAAAATCACCAGACTTCTGCATACTCATAAATCAAGAGGCTGAAGAATAGTGGGGTGAAATGGCGTAGAGATAGACAGTCAGCCATAACATATTTGAATGTTATAATCGCTTCGACGGACCGAATGGCCTCCTCCTGCTCCAATTTCCTATGTTAGTATCTAACAGTCTTTTAAACGGGGTTGAAAATGGTTTGTGGTTGTGCAATTTCCCGAATCCTTTACTGGCTGATGGTCTTTCATTATGTAGTTTATTTATAATTTATTTAACGAAGGTTGCACTCATTTATAGAAAATGGAACACAACCATTTGGAAACGAAAGCTTATATTTTTTAAAAATACATATTTTTCCTAAGTTTTTGAACAATCCTGTTTCACAAAGTGGAACATGTCGGGGAGCAGAAAATATTGACTTGTTTGTATTTTAAATCGTAGGCTTTGGTGTGCACTTCAAGACTTAACTTCGAATGTCTGCTTTTTTGCAAACTATACAACCACAGATAGTTTCACTATGACTGGCATGTATCTGCGCATGTGCAAGAAAAGATTGCAGCGAGATCAAAATAGTCTTTTCAGGAAGAAAAGTTGCACAACTTCTGCTGAAATAGGAACAAGGATTCTCGCAATGTTTCGTTCAGTTTCAGACTAAATGTCTGGGAAAGTTATTCATTTCACAAGTATTCTTCATAAAATTTTGTTTTACCAAAGCCGTGAAACATTGAACACCTAACAAGCAAATATTTGGAGATTGCATTTCAACAGGAGTGGTACTCTGTTCAGATATTCAACTTGAATACAAAGAACAACAAAAAACAACGAACAATAGAGCACAGAAACAGGTCCTTCGGCACCAAGCATGTACCGGCCCCTGATACCACCGTCGGCCAAAATCCTCACACTTCCTCATCCCCTATCCCTCCACACCCATCTTATCCATGTATTTGTCAAGATGCCTTTTGAACGCCAACAATGTATCTCCTTCCACAACCTCCCCTGGCAACACGTGGCTGGCACTCACCACCCTCTGTGTAAAAATCTGCCGTGCAAGTCTCCTCTAAGCTTTGCCCCACGGAGCTGTAACCTCTGCCACCCTAGGAAAGAAAGCCTCCCCATCCACTCTATCCATGCCCTTCATAATCTTGTAGACCTCTACTAGGTCACTCCTCAACCTCCGCCGTTCTAATGAAAACAGTCCGAGTATATTCAGCCGAGTGTTACAGCTAACACCTTCCAGACAACGCAATATCCTGGCAAACCTCCTCTGCACCCTCGCCAAAGCCTCCATATCCCTCTGGTAGTGTGGTGATCAGAATTGTGCGCAATATTCCAAGTGTGGCCTTACCAAGGTTCTAAAGAACTGTAGCATAACTTGCCAGCTTTTATACTCGATGCCCCGTCCAATGAAGGGAAGCATTCCGTATGCTTTCTTGACTACCTTGTCCACTTTTGCTGCCACCATCAAACATCTGTGAGCCTGCACGCCCAGATCTCTCTTATGTTCTGTATTCCTAAGACTTTTACCATTTACGCTATATTTCCCCTCTATGTTAAACCTACCAAAATGCATTACCTCACATTTGTCCGGATAAAACTTAATTTGCCTTTCTCTGCCCAAGTCTCTAACATGTCTATATCCTGCTTTATCTTCTGACAATCCTCAACACTACCTGCCACTTCACAAACCATGGTGTCATCCGCAAACATACTGATCAGACCGGCTACATTTTCCTCGAAATCATTTATGTACACCACAAACAACAGATGCCCAAGCACACGACTAGTCACAACCTTCCATTCAGAAAAACACTCTTCTACTGCTACCCTTTGCCTTCTGTGACCGAGCCAGTTCTGTATTCATCTTATCACCTCACCTCTGAACCCGTGTGACTTCAACCTTTGTACCAGTCTGCCATGAGGCACCTTGTCAACGGCTTTACTGCAGTCCATGAAAACAACATCCACCGCCCTCTCCTCATCAATCATCTTTGTCACCTCCTCAAAAAACTCGATTAAGTTAGTGAGGCACGACCTCCATTCACAAAACCATGCTATCCATCGCTTATGAGTCCATTGTTTCCAAATGGGTATAAATCCTGTCCCTGACAATTCTCTCCAATAATTTACCTGCTACCGACGTGAGGCTCACCGGCCTATCATTTCCTGTATCATCCCCTCCACCTTTCTTAAACAGCGGTACCACATTAGCTATTCTCCAGTTCTGTGGGATCTCAGTTGTAGCCAATGACGATACAATGATATCAGTCAACGCCCCGGCAATTGTCTCCCTTGCTTCCCTCAGTCTTCTGGGATAAATACCATCTGGCCCAGGTGACGTATGTACCTTGATATCTTTTAGAAGACACAATACCTCCTCCTTTTCGCTGTTAACATGATCCAGACTTCCACATACCCTAGCCAAGAATGATATTCCACAAAGTCTCTGTCTTTGATGAACACTGATGCAAAGTACTAATTGTCTCTGGCTGAACACATAGATTCCCCCACTGTCCTTAAGTGGTACAATCCTTCCCATAGCCACCCCCTTGCCTTTTACATATAAATAAATAGCTTTGGGATTCACCTTAATCCTGCTTGGCAAGGACTTTCCATGACCCCTCCTTGCTCTCCTAATTTCCCGCTTGAGTACCTTCCCACTTCCTATATACTCCGCAAGTCTTTCCACTGTCCCCACCCTTCTGGACCATACAAAAGCATCCTTTTTATTTTGACGAGGTTCGCAATATCCCTCGTTATCAAAAACTCCCTAAACTTCCCATACTTATCCTTCATTCTCTCAGGAACGCCTTTCCTGAATCCTAATCAACTGTCGCTTGAAAGACTCCCACATGTCCGACGTTGATTTACTATCCAACAGCCGCACCGAATCCAAATTCTTCAATTCCTGACTAATGTTATCATAATTTGCCTTTCCCAAGTTTAGCAGCTTAACACGATGGTTATCCTCATCCCTGTCCAAAACTACCCTAAAACGTAAAGAAATACGCCCAAAGTGTTCCCCGACTGAAACCTCAACCGCCTCTTCAGGCTCATTCCCCAATACCAGATCCAGTACTGCCCCTTCCCTAGTTGGACTATCTACATATTGCATCAAGAAGGCTTCCTAGATACACCCATCTCTGTCCCATCCAAACTCTTGCACGAAGTGAGCCCCAGTCAATATAGGGGAAATTTAGATCCCCTATCACAACAACTCTGTTACTTTTGCATCTATCCAAAACGTCTCTACCTATCTACTCCTCTATCTCTTGCTGGCAGTTGGGGGGCCTGTAATAAACGCCCAACATTGTCAGTGCCCTCTTCCTGTTCCTGACCTCTACCCAGATTGCCTCATTGTATGAGCCATCCGAGGTGTCCTTCGCAGAACGGCTATAATATTCCCCTTAACCAGTGATGCTACGCTCCCACCCTCTTTACATCCCCTTTATCTCTCCTGAGGCATATCCTCCAACGTTCAGCTGCCAATCCTGCCTTCCTTTAAACATGTTTCTTTGATAGCAGGACAAAGCAGCCCACTTGATTGATATCCCTTCCACAAACATTCAAACCCTCCATTCCCGGCGAGCACTGACATCCACGTGTACCATCTCTGAGATGCACTACAGTAACACACTAAGGTTCCTTAAACAGCACCTTCCGAACCCATGGCCCAACGGAAATATATTGCCGTTACTTCACTGTCGCTGGGACAACACCCTGGAACTCCTTCTCTAACAGCACAGCGGGCTTACCTACACCTCAAGGACAGCAGCGGTTCAAGAAGACAACTCACCACCACGTTCTGAAAGGAAACCAGCAGTGGTCAATAAATGTTGAACTAATCAGCGCTGCCCACATCCCACAAATGAATGAAAACACAAAATCTGACCTATCTGCATCGATGGCCGGGCCTGATTTTCCATGCTGGGGAGGACTGGGATCCTTCCGCTTCTTCCGTGAGATTGGCTGCTTTTTGTGGTGTTTTTCTCTGGAGGTATTAGGATAGAAGAGAATGAGTAGCAGCACATTTTGAAGTGGGCTCAGTTAATCCTGAATTGATTTGTTGAACATAACTCTGTATGCCATGCCTCTATGTTATACGAGCTCTTCCTTCCTGTGGGGATCAGTATGATGAGGGAGTTAGGCACCGTCCTCCGAGTGGTCTTATGTCGTGGTTTCTTGAGTGGCTTGAGTGTCCTCCTTGTTGCGATTGGAGAATCCATGTGGAGGCAGTGTTTCTGGGTCTATTGATGGCGTGCTGTTCCTGAAGTGGTGGGCACTGCTGGGCAGTGGTAATCTTTCTAGGTCAGCTCGTGTGTTCTATTAGGGCTTTTTTTACTTAATTTCTTCATCTGGATGAGAGGTGTGCTGTTACAAATTGTGGTTTTGTCTGGTTGCCAATGGAATGGAGGGTCCCTTTCTTATACGTGAGGGAGAAAATGCCCCTTCCCCCCTCCTCCCCGGGGCCCCAAATTGCTACGTTTCTTGACTAATCTTCTTCAATTTGCTGGGGTCTCCCCGACAATGACTAGTATAATATATATCAGTGTCTAAGGGGTGGTGCAGTTCTTGGGTGTGGTTGGTGAGGTGCAGGACCAGTTGGGGTGAATGTTTTGGGGTGCGCTTGAGGTCGTGTCGGTATTAACTCATGTGTCAGAGTGTTCTGGGCAAGATCAATTGCGGCGCTGCAGTTAGCATTGTGTTGTTCCATAGAGCTTGGGATGTACCTTCCCCAGGACATTTATTCGGGACATCGTGAGAGGCTGTGTTCTGCTTTGGAGGTGTTTGAATATCTTGACTTGTAGATGCTTCTGTTGCCAGAGACCTGGTATTGAGCCAATTCCCTTTATATCTGCTTGTCCCCCGTAAGGTTGGGACGTTTTATTGTTTCAATGAGCAGCTTTGTCTCTTCAACAATGGATGATGGGCATACACCAGGTGAATTGGGACCGCTAGTTGGATCCTTATTTTAATTTTCTTGCAAGACGGTGACAGCGTTAATCATTATCCATATATACAGCTGCTTGTTCTCTCTGTATGAAAGTGCGGAATCATGTTAGTTCAGTACTGGGCCTGAGATTGAGGTTACGCTGAGTGATATATGTGTAATATCTTCTTAGAACTGGGCTTTTCGCGTATTTTCTTTGTACTTTGATTACTATGTA
Source organism: Scyliorhinus canicula (assembly GCF_902713615.1). Classification (NCBI taxonomy): domain Eukaryota; kingdom Metazoa; phylum Chordata; class Chondrichthyes; order Carcharhiniformes; family Scyliorhinidae; genus Scyliorhinus; species Scyliorhinus canicula. Next base: position 31,900 of record NW_024055840.1, on the reverse strand, counting down.
CAATGTTTGATGTCCAATGAGTTTCTTTTTTATGGGTGGGTATTAAGGAGCCATGCCTGGTTCCTGCAGGGTACAGACAGGTCTGGTATCCGAAGGAAGGGTGTTGTGGTGTGTCCTTGATGCCTCGGGCGTTGCTGAAGTGAATGGAGGTGTGTGTCTTGGTGAGAGCCCAAACATGGAGTGAAAATCTTATCCTGAACCGCAGTGCTGGTTGCGAGCAGTCGCCACATTGTAAGATGTGCACCATGTTAGCATGTTTTCATGGCATTGCCATGTTTCCCATATCTTCCCTGGTGGGGCCGAAAAAGGCATCTATTATGCCTGATACTTGTACTAACGTAGGTGTACTGCGATTCTCCTGTTCCCTCTGTATTCATGAATGTTGAGCATTTTTCCTTGTTTATTGTGCTGTACAATTTCGGTGCTTTGGCTGCGTTGTTTTTTTTTAAATATAAAACTTCAAGGAATATGCTTCACAAAGCCATGGTTCAGTTGGGACTGCCAGTTGTCACAAGTAATGCAAAGGCAGCAATTTGTTTTGAGTAATACTATACCGCTTACTTTCATCCGCTGCTCATATTCAATTTAATCTGTACTGTAAAATGTGCTGCTATTGACTTAAATAGTACAACACTGAATAATAGACATTATTTCAATGAAGCGGGTGACAATTTATTGATGCAATGATGTATCTTTTGACTTATTAACGGAAACGAATGGAAAAAGGGAACAATAATGGTATTGACAGTGGACTGGTCCATATTTATGAACACTGCGACAAACTTAAATTTGTGTTGCACCACCATCACAGACTTCATCAGCAAATGTGTGGACGACAGTGTGCCAAAGAAAGCAGTACTTACATTCCCCAACAGGAAACCGTGGCTGAGTCGCAAGATTGACTCCCTCCTGAAGGACAGGTCTGAGGCGTTCAAATCAGAAGACCCTGACCTATACAAGAAATCCTGGTACGCCCTCAGCAAAGCCAGCCGAGATGCCAAGAGAGAATACCAAACCAAGCTAGAGTCGCAGACAGACTCTTAGCGTTTGTGGCAAGGCCTAAACAGCGTAACGTGCTACAAAGCGAAGCCGAGCAGTATCTCCGGCAGCAGCACATCCCTCCCCGATGAATTCAATGCATTCTATGCTCGGTTCCAGTAGGAAACCAACACTCTGCTGTCGATTGCCCCAGTAGCCCACATCACACCCATACCCACCATCACAGCTTCCGAAGTCAGATCGGCATTCTTGAAAGTGAACCCTCTGAAGGCGATGGGCCCAGACGGGATCCTTGGTTGTGCACTCAGAGCCTGCGCGGACCAGCTTACAGATATGTTCGTGGACATCTTTAATCTGTGTCTACTCCACTCCGAGGTCCCACCTTCTTCAAGACCACCATCTTACAGTGCCAAAGAAGAACCTGGCAACGTGCCTCAATGACTACCGTTTGGCGGCTCTGACTTCAGTCGTAATGAAGTGCTTCGAGAGGTTGGTCATGAAGCGCATCACCTGCACACTCCCAGTACGCCTTGATCCACTACAATTTGCATACCGTCGCAACCTGTCCACAGCAGACACCTGCACCTCCCGCTGCCTGGGAAAAGTAATCAAAGACCCCTCCCACCCGGTTTACGCACTCTTCCAACTTCTTCCATCGGGCAGGAGATACAGAAGTCTGAGGACACGCACGAACAGACACAAAAAAGCTTCTTGCCCACTGTTATCAGACACCCAAACGACCCTCTTCTGGACTGACCTGATCAACACTGCACCCCTGTATGCTTCAATCTGCAATCTGCATTCTATTCTGCCGGTAAGCACAGTTTATGGATGTCACCACATACAGATCAGGTACCTTGATTGACATCTTTATTGGGACTTTAAATCTGTAAGAATAGTCGATAGGGACGCGGGGGGCGGGGGGGGGGGGGGGGATTACAACAATTTGTTCGTCATCTCCTTTTATAATGGTTACTATCTGTATAAACCAGGTACGTTATAATTCAAATCTCCACCCATGTTGACAAAATTTCTGTGCATGCGTTTTCGCCTTTTTAGTGCTACCCAGTGACCGTCATTGAAATCCATTGAAATCGCCAATCCGGTTTTTAAATATCCCTTATTCCACTAATCGTGGGCTGGCCTGAGGGCTGGTGCACGGGATTTTTTTGGGAGAATTTGCAGAGCAGAAGGAAGCCATTCGGCCCATCGCGTGTGCACCAACACTTGGAAAGAGGCACCTACTTAAGGCCACACCTTCACCCTATCCCCGTAACCCCAGCTAACCTTGGAATATAAGAATTTAATAATGAACCCTATCTATTCGAATGTAGAATATTGAGAGGTGGCCTGATTGAAACTTATAAGGGAGACTTGACAGAATGGAGACGGAAAGGAAGTTTCACTTGTGGAGGAGAAGGGAAATAGGCGATAGTTTAAAGAAAGGTGTCTCGCATTCCAGCTGGAGAAGAGATTATTTTTTTTATCTCAGAGGGCAGTGAGTATTTGGAACTTTCTCAGAATCTCCCTGAAGAGCATTGGAGGCAGGTCAATGAATATCCTCAAGGCTGATTCAGATGGCTGCTTGAGTGTCCAAAAAGGTTAGGTGAGGTTGATGGGTTACGGGGATAGGGTGGGGTTGTGGACTTAGGTAAAGTGCTCTTTCCAAGGGCCGGTGCAGACTCCATGGACCGAATGGCCTCCTTCTGCCCTGTTAATTCTATGATTCAATGATTCTGTGACTAACGAGGAAGTCAAAAGTTGTCAGTGGTCGACAGAATGTGGGGTTGAGACCACAGACAGGTCAGTCGTGATCTTATCGAATGGCGGAGCAGGCTCGAGGGGCGAATGGCGTACTTCTGCTCCTCATTACTATGTTTGGAAAGGTGGAGGTCTTAAGTTTAGCTATTTTCATAAACTACCACTGTACACTGTTCCTGAAATACAAACAGGAAGAGTCGCAGTTTTTCCTTCTCACGGTACCTGCAGTTTCAGCGGAAGTATCCATCTACGTTGATCATTCCACGAGTATATATAAATCTTTTGAGTTACCAAAGCGGGGAAACTAGAAACAATGTTTTGACAACTATATAGAGAGGAATTTTTTTAAGGAGCAGCAATCATTATTATTACGCTACTTAATATTCAAGTACATATACACCGAGCAATGGCAGGAATGAAACAGAAGATCGCACAGATACCCAAAATAAGAGTAATTACTTGGAATAATCTTAACAGCACTTTGTGATTCGTTTCCTACTTTCTGATCGTCAATAATCCTTAGTATGGACATATTTTCTGTAGGTTTCATAAATCGTGAATTTCAGTTCCTAATCCTCTTTGCAAGGAAGTGCTGACGCACCTCTTTAATTGCCGTAAATCAGTATGTTCCTGCATGTGTTCCACAAATAGTTTTGTTGCTGCAGAGGCGAACGGGAAGTGCAGAGCTTTATTGCATATTTCGCTGCGAAGTTCAAGTAAGTAGATTTTTATAGTTCTGTTTTTAAGTAATGCTCAAGCCGTGTTCAATGTTTATCTGGGTATTTCTTTAAACTGTTGTGATTGTTTAATTCGAGGAAAAAATCATGGAGAATTAGATAAAGAACAAAGAAAATTACAACCCAGGGACAGGCCCTTCGGCCCTCCCAGCCTGCGCCGATCCAGATCCTTTATCTAAACCATCGCCTTTTTTTCCAAGGATCTACTTCCCTCTGTTTCCCACCTGTTCATATATCTGTCCAGATGGATCTTAAAAATGATGCTATCGTGCCAGCCTCTACCACCATCGCTGGCAAAGCATTCCTGGCATCCACCAACCTCTGCGTAAAAAACTTTCCACGCACATCTCCCTTAAACTTTCCCCCTCTCACCTTGAAATCGTGACCCCTTGTAATTGACACCCCCCACTCTTGGAAAAAGCTTGTTGCTATCCACCCTGTCCATACCTCTCATAATTTTGTAGACCCCAATCAGGTCCCCCCTCAACCTCCGTCTTTCCAACGAAAACAATCCTAATCTACTCAACCTTTCTTAGTAGCTAGCACCCTCCATACCAGGCGACTTCAGGTGAGCCTCTTCTGCACTCTTTTTACAGCATCCACATCCTTCTGGTCATTTGGCGACCAGAACTGCACGCAGTATTCGAAATATGGCCCAACCAAAGACCTATACAACTGTAACATGACCTGCCGACTCTTGTACTCAATGCCCGTCCGGTGAAGGCAAGCATGCTGTATGCCTTCTTGACCACTCTGTCGATCTGCGTTGCCACCTTCATGGTACAAAGGACCTGAACTCCCAGTTCTCTCTGTACATCAATTTTCCCCAGGACTCTTCCATTGACCTTATAGTCCGCACTTGAATTAGATCTTCCAAAATGCATCACCTCGTATTTGACTGGTTTGAACTCCATCTGCCATTTCTCTGCCCAACTCTCCAATCCATCTATATTTTGCTGTATTCTCTGACAGTGCTTCTCGCTATCTGCAACTCCACCAATCTGAGTATCATCTGCAAACTTGCTAATCAGACCACCTTTACCTTCGTCCAGATCATTTATGTATATCACAAACAACAGTGGTCCGAGCTCGGATCCCTGTGGAACACCACTAGTCACCTTACTCCATTTTGAGACACTCGCTTCCACCACTACTCTCTGCCTCCTGTTGCCCAACCAGTTCATTATCCGTCTAGCTAGTACACCCTGAACCCCTACGCCTTCACTTTTTCCATCAACCTGCCATGGGATACTTCATCAAACGCCTTACTGAAGTCCATGTATATGACACCTACAGCCCTTCCCTCATCAATTAACTTTGTCAATTTCTCAAAGAATTCTATTAGATTTGTAAGACATGACCTTTCCTGCACAAAACTATGCTGCCTATTACTGATGAGTCTATTTTCTTCCAAATGTGAATAGATCCTTTCCCTCAGTATCTTCTCCAACAGTTTGCCTACCAATGACGTCAAGCTCACAGGTCTATAATTCCGTGGATAATCCCTGCTACCCTTCTTAAACAAAGGGACAACATTAGCAATTCTACTGTCCTCCGGGACCTCACCCGTGCTCAAGGATGCTGCTAATATATCTGTTAAGGCCCCAGCTATTTCGGCCCTCGCTTCCCTCAGTAACCTGGGATAAATCCCACCCGGACCTGGGGACTTGTCCACCTTAATGCCTTTTAGAATACCCAAAACCTCTCCCTTCCTTATGCCGACTCGACCTAGAGTATTTAAACATCCATCCCTCGCCTCAACACCCGTCATGTCCATCTCCTTGGTGAATACTGATGCAAAGGACTCATTAAGAATCTCACCCATTTCCTCTGACTTTACGCATAAATTCCCATTTTGTCTCTGGGTGGCCCAATCCCATTTTGTCTCTGGGTGGTTACCCTCTTGCGAATAAAAGGCTTTGGGATTTTGCTTAACCCTGTTAGCCAAAGATATTTCATGACCCCTTTTAGCGCTCTTTATTGCACGTTTGAGATTTGTCCTACTTTCCCGATATTCTACCAAAGCTGCATCAGTTTTAAGTCGCTGAGATCTTATGTATGCTTCCATTTTCATCTTAGCTAGTCTCACAATTCCACCCGTCATCCATGGTTCCCCAATCTTGCCATTTCTACCCCTCTTTTGCACAGGGACATGTTTGTCCTGCACTCTAATCAACTTTTCTTTAAAAGAGTCCCACATTTCAAATGTGGATTTACTCTTAAACAGCTGCTCCCAATCCACATTCCGTAACTCATGCCGAAGTTTGTTATACTTGGCCTTTCCCCAATTTAGCACTCTTCCTTCAGGATCACTCTCGTCTTTGTCCGTGAGTATTCTAAAACGTACGGAATTGTGATCACTATTCCCAAAGTAATTACCGACTGAAACGTCAACCACCTGGCCGGGATCATTCCCCAATACCAGGCCCAGTATGGCCCCTTCCCGAGTTGGACTATATACATACTGCTCTAAAAAAACTATCCTGGATTCTCCTTACAAATTCTGCTCCATCTACGCCTCCAACACTACATGAGTCACATTCAATGTTGGGGAAGTTAAAAGCTCCCATCACGACCAACCTATTGCTCCGCCATTTTTCTATAATCTGTCTAAATACTTGTACCTCTACTTCACACTCGCTTTTGCGAGGCCTGTAGTAAAGTCCCAACAATGTTACTGAACCCTTCCTATTTCTTAGCTCTACCCATATTATCTCAGAGCTTGAATCCTCCATCGTGCACTCCTTAATCACAGCTGTGCTATCATCTCTGGCCAGTAATGCAACTCCTCCACCCCTTTAACCCCCCTCTCTATCCCTCCTGAAGCATCTATACCCTGGGATATTTAGTTGCCAGTCTTGCCCTTCCCTCAACCAAGTCTCAGTAATACCAATAACATCATATTCCCAGGTACTAATCCAAGCCCTAAATTCATCTGCCTTACCTGCTATACTACTCGCATTAAAACAAATGCACCTCAGACCACCTTTCCCTTTGCGTTCATCATCTCTTCCCTGTCTACTCTTCCCCTTAGTCACATTGAGTTTACTATCTAGTATCTTACTGGATTTAGTTGCTGCCTCTTTACTGATCTCTAACGTCCTAATCTGTTTCCATCCCCCTGCCACATGAGTTTAAAACCTCCCCAACAGTGTTAGCAAAAGCACCCCCTAGGACATTGGTTCCAGTCCTGCCCAGGTGTAGACCATCCGATATGTAATGGTCCCACCGCCCCCAGAACCGGTTCCAATATCCAAAAATCTGAACCCCTCCCTCCTGCACCATCTCTCAAGCCACGTATTCATTCTGACTATTCTTGAATTTCTACTCTGACTGTCTCGTGGCACTGGTAGCAATCCTGAGATTACTACCTTTGAGGCCCTACTTTTTAACTTAACTCCTAACTCCCTAAATTCTGCTTGTCGGACCTCATCCCGTTTTTTTCCTATATCATTGGTGCCTATATGCACCACGACAACTGGCTGTTCACCCTCCCCCTTCAGTATGTCCTGCAACCGATCTGAGACATTCCTGACCCGTGCACCCGGGAGGCAACATAGCATTCGGGAGTCCCGTGTTCGACCACAGAAACGCCTGTCGAACGTCTAAGAAACGTCTTAAACGCCCTTACGATTGAATCCCCTATGACTATTGTTCTGCCAGTCATTTTCCCGCCCTTCTGTGCAGGAGAGCCAGCCACGGTGCCATGAGCCTGGCTACTACTGCCTTCCCCTGGTGAGTCATCTCCCCAAAAGTATCCAAAACTGTATACCTGCTTTGGAGGGAGATGACAGCAGGGGACACCTGCACTGGCTTCCTGCTCTTTCTCTCCGTTTTGTTCACCCATTCCCTGTCTCTCTCACCAATCCTAATCTGCCGTGTGACCAACTCACTGAACGTGCTATCCACGCCCTCCTCAGCTCCAAAGTCAGTCTATCCGCAGCTCCAGGGCCGCCATGCGGTCTAACAGGAACTCCAGCTGGACACACTTCCCGCACAGGAAGGAGTCAGTGGAACTCCCACATTCAGCACGAGGAGCAAAACACGGGTCTGGGATCTCCTGCCATTTTTACACTTTACCTTAACTGATTAGAAATGTAATATCAAATACTGAATAAGTGAAAGGAATAATGATTTTACTTACCAATCGCAACACTTACCAACGTACGAAGAGTTAACACACAGGAACACACAGGAAGGTTGAACGGTATGTATTGATTCACGGCATGTGGGCATCGCTAGCAAGGCCAGCATTTGTTGCCAACACCGCATTTTCCTTGAACTTAGAGGCTCGTGGGACCGTCTCAGAGGGTCACTTCAGAGTCGACCACATTACTGTGGACCTCGACTCACACACAGGCTAGTCCGGGTAAGGCTGTCAGATTTGCTTCGCTGAAGGACTTAAGTTAAACAGAAGGATGTTAATGAGAATTGAAGAGTGTCCCGGTCCCCATTTCTTAGGCAAGCTTTATATCTCAGATTTTTCTCATTCATTGATATAACTTAAGCTGAACCTATGTGCCCGGAGCATTAAAACTAAATCAAAATGCTGCGGATGCTGGAAATATGAAATAGAAAGAGAAAGTGCTGGAAAAACGGAGCAGGAGAGGCAGCGTCTGTGGAGAGAGAGAGACAGAGTTAATGTTTCGAGTACAAGTGCCTCCTCTTTCTCTGGAATGTTAGCCTAGTCAGCTTATCACTAAACTACTGTCCTGATTGATATGTTTCTGTAAATAGTGCTTTCATGTATTAGATTACGAACTTGTGCTATATGTCAATGGTAAATGTTCATGACTATATGGGAAGATTTATGCTTCCACGCTTCCAAGAACAATTAACGGTGGACAATGATACCTGGTCTTGACGGCGGCGCTCACATCCCATAAATTAATAAAATATATGTATTAAGCAATTATCCTATTGACGCTCGATTCAGCAATGACTCAAGTAGGAAATTCGTCTCCCTATTTCGAAATCAGTCCATTGCCCAACACCGCCCAAGTGCCCTTTAGCTCCATATGGCCAGTCTATCATTGCCTTGTCATTAATCAGCATCACGCATTCAACATATTATTAGGTCATAGTTTTTGTTGTCTTGGTCCCTGACGCTGGAATTCCCTCATGAAACCGTTCCCCCTTTCCAGCGTTGTGACCCCTGCTTGAACTGACCTTATAAGACATGAGTCGACTCGCTGATCATTCTTTGTTCACTTTCGAGGCCATCCCACCAACCCTCTCTTCCGAGTAATCGGACCAGAATCTACAATAAAGGATGCAATTGGATCTGGTGGATAGCGAAGTACCACATGCCTGATATTCGGGTTACAGACGTCAAGAAAAATGAATATTCGCCACAGTGTGGTTTTGAAAGCTCTCGCCGGTGAATCTGACGGTGATAGTTTCAATTGGTCGCAATATTCAAACAAATTGCTCGTCGGCAGTAATGCGGGTGAGCTGCCATGTCAGAGCTGCTATTTTGTGGATCAGAGGTAACCCGCTACGTCTGGTCCCTTTCAGGCGGACTTAAGGAATCCCGCGAAACTTACCGGAGAATAGCTGGAGGAGCTATTCCTGATGCCCTGGCAGTATGTGTCTGAATCTGGCCATTGTCCCAATGCTGAGTTTTCTACATTGCAACAGTGACTGCACTTCAAAACTTACTTGAAAAGCTCAATGGGAACTTTTGTGGTCATAAAAGATACTGTAAAGTGCACGCTTTGTTTGACCGATGCATTACTGCCTGCTTTTCATAGCCGTTCACATTGAATTTAATCTCTACGCTATAGATAAATATTGTTATTTTATTACGCAGTACATTACTTTGATTAGGTGAGTGGTAATTTCAGCGCAACTTAATTGAAAAAGTATCAGCGGCAAATAATAGAAAATAAACACCAATTGTACCCTCGTTTCTGACAGCAGAACAACACAGTTCTCAAGCGGAAACTAATGATTGGTGAATATTGAAGTGAAATACTTCTACCTGCCAAAAAACACTCCAAAAAACCCGAATCGCATGGAAATTATCGCTCCTATATGTAATGTCCGTCCAATTTATTAAGCCTGGGAGCACAGGACTTGCATGTCGAAACATACTTCGAATCGAATTTCCCATTCAACAAGACCATGGTTGACCTTGCGGGCTCAACCCCTTGCCCCTCCTCCTCCAGAACCCTTGATTCCTTCAATTATCTACAACCTGTCTAATTAGGCCTTGAATAAATTCAAGACCAGCCGCCATTGTATTTTTGGGAAGGGAATTTCATATAGCAACAACACTCTGCGAAAACCTACCTCCTCATTGCCGTCTTAAACTGTAGGCCCATTATTCTTGCATTTGTCACCTCACTAGTCACTCCCAACAGTGAAAACATTCTCCTCTAAAAAATAAATCCTCTCAGAGTCCTTTTTATTATGAATAAGATCGCCTCTCATCCTTCTAAAAACAAATAAGTATAGACTCAAATTATCAAGCCTCATTACATTGAACTTGTAGGTCACCAACCAGATAGTATAGTGTCATCGGAAGTATATAGCTGTAAAGTTAAGTTCATGTTCTCTCTTTCATCGTTGTAACTGTGGCGGGAATCACAAGAAAGGCAGTTTATCGGCTAAATACGGAGACATTATGATTAGGACATGGGCATTGAGCCCCGATAGTTCGTTGGATTTTACCTCCAAAGTGGTTCCACGTTTACGCCCGGCTTTCTGCAGCATTTCCCCTGGCATTGGGCTGTCCAGGGCGGGAATACCACGGAATTTCTCCTTCATCTATCTAAAACAAACGAACAACCAAAGTTGAGAAAAAAACATTGAACTGAGGGTTGCCTTTTCGAGAAGGTAAAATGTCAGATGTGAACAACTTTTAATTAAAGCTGCGAGACTAAATGCAAATTAAATGTGTAGTTTCAAATCTCGTCTTCATTATTGCATTCACAGGACAGGACAAAGTAGGAACATGTACCCAGATACTATCATCGGGGTATTGCTGATTTCTGGTAGGTCTTTAATTTACTTGAAGCAAAACATTTATATGCGTTAATGGAATGTGGGCCTCACGAGCAAGGCCAGCATTTATTGTATCCCTATTGTTCTTGAGAGCCACCATGTCGAATTACTGCAGCCCTTCAGGTAGAGCTATCCCATAGTGTTGTTCGAAAGAGGTTCCAACACTTCCACGCAGTGATATGATGGGAAGGACATATATAATTCCAAGTTAGGATGCAATGTATCCGGGAGGTGCAAATGTTGGTGCTGCTGTTACCTTGCACCTGGTGCTATTTTCTCTGGAGGCAGTAGAGATCGCAGGTTCGAAAAGTGCAGTTGACTGACGCTTGGAGAGATGCTATACCTATGCACAAATGGGAGGGGTTGAATGGTAAAGGTGGTGGATAAGGGTGTCGATATAGCAGTCTACGTTGTCCCAGATCGTTTCCATCAGCTAGAGTGTAGTTGACCGCGTTCATTTCAAGAAATTGGGATTGTTCCATATCTCTTCTGACTTGGAAGTTCAGCTGTTAACACAAATTTGGGGAGACAGGGGGTGACATACGCAGAGTAGAATTCCAAGCCTTTGACACTATCTTGTAGACACAGCATTGTTTTATGAATTCATTGAACGTCATTGTTGCTGGGAATGCCAACATTTACTGCCATCCATATTAGCATTTGAGAAAGTGATCATGAGCTACCTTCTTAATCTACTATAGTTCATATGTGTGGGCACAACCAGAGTGCCGTTAGGGAGGGATTTCCAGGATTTCCATCCAGCGACAGTGAAGGAACGGTGATATGTTTCCAATTCAGAATGGGGAGTGACTTGGACGGGAACATCTAGATGATGGTGTTCCATGTGTCTGCCGCCCTTGTCCTTTTAGAAGATCGTTATCGTGGATTTAGATGGCGCTGCCTAAGAAGCATTTCTGAGCACCTATTGTGTCTCGAGCAGACGGTGCAGACTGCTGCCACTGTGCGTCGGTTGTGCAGGCTGTAAATGTTTATGGGTGGATTGCTCACTGGCTACAGGAGAACTGAATGCACAGCGACTGTCCTTGAGAAGGTTGTGCTGAACCACCTTCTTGAATTTCTGAAGTTCCCGAATCGGTGGCACATCCATAGTGCCGTTTATTTGGGTGATGCAGTTAGATTTCTAGCCAAGAGTAACACCCAGCATATTTTTGGTTGGAGATTAACCAATGGTAATACAGTTGAATGCTAAGGGGAGATTTTTAGAGTATCTCTTTTTGAATCTGGTTTTTAGCCCAAGTCAGAATATTAGCCAGGCATTGCTTCAAGCTGGCAGGGACAGCTTTATACCTACGTTAGGAGGAGAAGAGATTAAAGTACAAGAATCCACATGTATCTGAACTTATGGTATAGAGAAGGCCACTCATGAAGCGAATGAAGGTTGGGCCCAAGGCTCTGTGTCGGGGAACACATGCAATGATGTCCTTGGAGGAAAATTGAACTCAAACAACAGCAACCATGTTTCTTTGAGGTAGATATTACTCCAGCCAATGACGAGTTTCCCCGGGGTTTCAGTTTACTTCAATTTTACAGGCTTTCTGTTCAAGAGCAATCTCTCTCAGTTCCCGCCTGCGATTTATCACTGTTTAGACCAAGGCTGCAGTGATGCCTGTGGACAACTGATCCTGGTAAAACGCAAACTGAAAATCCGTTAGCAGCTAATGGCTAATCACCATCTCCTTTATATCATTGCCAAAAGATGTACCTTCTACCCATTTATTGATAATTGCGGCGATATCTGTGGCCATAGTTCACTGGATTATAATTGTCCTGCTGTCATTGGATAGATTTTACGTGAACAATTTCCGGAGCATCGGGTATGCAACCATTTCCTAGCTGTACGACCACAGGTTGGCTAAGAGCATCTGAACAAAACGGGGAGCAAGTTGGACCAATAACCATTGGAGTTTGGAAGAATGATCTTCCTGAAACAGGATGGGTACTGAGGATATTTCCATTTGTTGGGAAGTGTAGAACTAATAGGCAGTTTAAAATCTATGGGACTCCAATTTAAGACTGGATTAAGGAGAACATTTATTTCTCCGTCAGAAGTTCGATTATCTGTGGAACAGTTTTGGCCAGAGAACAGTCGAGTTTTAGATTTTGATTATGTTTAAGGATCATTTAAACGTATTTGTGATCAGCAAGTGGATCAAGGGCAACGACGGACAGACGGCAAAGTGCAGCTGAATCTACCATCAGATCAGCCATAATATAATCTTATGGCAGAGGTGATTCGTGATTTCGAAAGGCCTCCTTCTCTTCCTAATTCTGTTCTCCTTGCGATGTGGTCAGTTATGGAGCCTCACCAGAACTGTAGCCTGAATGTTATCAGATCCCACACCCTTTGCCCATTCAAGATTTTCAGCAGTTCCCTGATAATAGGTGGAATGAGCCCTGATAGCTGAAGTAGTATATGCGATTGCATCAACATCACTCAGCTTATCGCGTTGAAGATGGCTAGAAATCCATCCATCACACTCACGTGCTGGATTCTTCGTTGTTGGAGATGGTGGACACTTATGGAGCTTCCTCCTACATTTAATTGTTTAAGTACCAACAAACAGGAATGGGTTTGGCAGGACTGCAGAGGTGTTATGTGATCTGTTGGTTTTGGGTTGCTAATTATTATTAACACTTTGCTTTTTCTATTTGGCTTTCATTTGGCTTTCCAAATAGTAACGATATGGTGGGGCAGGCAATAAACAAAGAAATAACTGATGCATGTAGAAATGGTACAGCAGTTATCATGGGGGATTTGAATCTACATGTCGATTGGTTTAACCAGGTCTGTCAAGGCAACCGTGAGGAGGAGTTTATAGAATGTATCCGCGATAGTTTCCTAGAACAGTATGTAATGGAACCTACGAGGGAACAAGCGGTCCTAGATCTTTTCCTGTGTAATGAGACAGGATTGATTCATGATCTCATAGTTAGGGATCCTCTCGGAAGGAGCGATCACAATATGGTGGAATTTAAAATACAGATGGAGGGTGAGAAAGTAAAATTAAATACTAGTGTTTTGTGTTTACACAAAGGAGATTACAAGGGGATGAGAGAAGAACTAGCTAAGGTAGACTGGGAGCTAAGACTTTATGGTGGAACAGTTGAGGAACAGTGGAGAACCTTCCAAGCGATTTTCCACAGTGCTCAGCAAAGGTTTATACCAACAAAAAGGAAGGACGGAAGAAAGAGGGAAAATCGACCGTGGATATCTAAGGAAATAAGGGAGAGTATCAAATTGAAGGGAAAAGCATATAAAGTGGCAAAGAGTGCTGGGAGATTAGAGGACTGGGAAATCTTTAGGGGGCAACAGAAAGCTACTAAAAAAGCTATAAAGAAGAGTAAGATAGAGTATGAGAGTAAACTTGCTCAGAATATAAAAACAGACAGTAAAAGTTTTTACAAATATATAAGACAAAAAAGAGTGGCTAAGGTAAATATTGGTCCTTTAGAGGATGAGAAGGGAGTTTTAATAATGGGAAATGAGGAAAGGGCTGAGGAACTGAACAGGTATTTTGGGTCGGTCTTCACAGTGGAAGACACAAATAACATGCCAGCGACTGATAGAAATGAGGCTATGACAGGTGAGGACCTTGAGAGGATTGTTATCACTAAGGAGGGAGTGATGGGAAAGCTAATGGGGCTAAAGGTAGACAAGTCTCCTGGCCCTGATGGAATGCATCCCAGAGTGCTAACAGAGATGGCTAGGGAAATTGCAGATGCACTAGTGATAATTTACCGAAATTCACTAGACTCTGGGGTGGTCCCGGTGGATTGGAAATTAGCAAACGTGACGCCACTGTTTAAAAAAGGAGGTAGGCAGAAAGCACGAAATTATAGGCCAGTGAGTTTAACTTCGGTAATAGGGAAGATGCTGGAATCTATCATCAAGGAAGAAATTGCGAGGCATCTGGATAGAAATTGTCCCATTGGGCAGACGCAGCATGGGTTCGTTAAAGGCAGGTCATGCCTAACTAATTTAGTGGAATTTTTTGAGGACATTACCAGTGCAGTAGATAACGGGGAGCCGATGGATGTGGTATATCTGGATTTCCAGAAAGCCTTTGACAAGGTGCCACACAAAAGGTTGCTGCATAAGATAAAGATGCATGGCATTAAGGGTAAAGTAGTAGCATGGATAGAGGGTTGGTTAATTAATAGAAAGCAAAGAGTTGGGATAAATGGATGTTTCTCTGGTTGGCAATCAGTAGCTAGTGGTGTCCCTCAGGGATCCGTGTTGGGCCCACAATTGTTCACAATTTACATTGATGATTTGGAGTTGGGGACCAAGGGCAATGTGTCCAAGTTTGCAGATGACACTAAGATGAGTGGTAAAGCGAAAAGTGCAGAGGATACTGGAAGTCTGCAGAGGGATTTGGATAGGTTAAGTGAATGGGCTCGGGTCTGGCAGATGGAATACAATGTTGACAAATGTGAGGTTATCCATTTTGGTAGGAATAACAGCAAACGGGATTATTATTTAAACGATAAAATATTAAAGCATGCCGCTGTTCAGAGAGACTTGGGTGTGCTAGTGCATGAGTCACAGAAGGTTGGTTTACAAGTGCAACAGGTGATTAAGAAGGCAAATGGAATTTTGTCCTTCATTGCTAGAGGGATGGAGTTTAAGACTAGGGAGGTTATGTTGCAATTGTATAAGGTGTTAGTGCGGCCACACCTGGAGTATTGTGTTCATTTTTGGTCTCCTTACTTGAGAAAGGACGTACTGGCACTGGAGGGTGTGCAGAGGAGATTCACTAGGTTAATCCCAGAGCTGAAGGGGTTGGATTATGAGGAGAGGTTGAGTAGACTGGGACTGTACTCGTTGGAATTTAGAAGGATGAGGGGGGATCTTATAGAAACATTTAAAATTATGAAGGGAATAGATAGGATAGATGCAGGCAGGTTGTTTCCACTGGCGGGTGACAGCAGAACTAGGGGGCATAGCCTCAAAATAAGGGGAAGTAGATTTAGGACTGAGTTTAGGAGGAACTTCTTCACCCAAAGGGTTGTGAATCTATGGAATTCCTTGCCCAGTGAAGCAGTTCAGGCTCCTTCATGACATGTTTTTAAGGTAAAGATAGATAGTTTTTTGAAGAATAAAGGGATTAAGGGTTATGGTGTTCGGCCCGGAAAGTGGAGCTGAGTCCACAAAAGATCAGCCATGATCTAATTGAATGGCGGAGCAGGCTCGAGGGGCCAGATGGCCTACTCCTGCTCCTAGTTCTTATGTTCTTCTGTTCTTATGTGTTGTATCGACACCAGGTTGGTATCGGATCTTTAGGGCTGTCTGGTGCTGTCCCTGGCATGTTCTCCGCCACTTCTCATTAAATTGGTAACGGAATGCCAGGTCGTTTCTGTGGATACCGGCAGTCCTTGCACATTAACAGTCCCTTGACAGACTCAGTGGGCGTCAAGGAAATGAGAAATTCCATGTGCGACTTATCAGTGAAATTGGATAGGATGCTGATCCCCCGACATTGCACCTCAGGCTTAATGGCTCCAAGGGAAAAAAATAACTGTCCGCACCAAAATGGTTCATGGCAGGAAACTCTATGGTCATCTTGTCACGGACTTTCAGGGGATGTAAGTGGGTAGTCGTTGTTGGAATTCGAAATTAGTTGCATTTGAATTGTTTGCAAGGTGTCAGTACAAGTAATCTGAAATGCGGAGTTGATTTCTCTGACAAAGATAATTGGTGTCTCTGTTTTACAGCTGTTGCTATTGCTGATGTCAAAGTAACTCAAAGTCCAGGAAATATCGAAATAACCGAAGGACAGGAGTTTCAAATCTCCTGCACGTTTACTACGTCTAGCAATGTCACACAATACGGAATCACCTGGTACAAGGCAGTAGCAGGTTGTGAAAACTGTAATGTTATGAACACGTCTGAAGAATTTATTGGGCGGGTATTGGATAAACATGATGACGTGTCAAAATCCAAACAACTTATAGTCATGGACGCAAAACAGAATGATTCTGGGATATATTATTGTGAAGTGGTTGTCATGCGTGCTGGCAATGGAAGGGGAAAGGGCACACGGGTAACAGTCAACGGTACGTGGCTATTCTGCTAATTTATGGCTTTCTTTGCATCTATTCTTTCCAATAACGGATCATCCTACATCCTCTTCCAACATCCACTCTGTAATTCCCAAATAAGAGTCATGAAGAGCATTTATAAATATTGAATCTGTGGAGATTAATTCTCATTTAGTCGACTATAAACCTAATGATCTGCTTATTATGAACTCTACAGAAGGATGAATTTCAGTGTTGAATCCAAATTCATTTGGAGCATAGGTTTAAATGTGTAAATCGATTAATCATATTTGAAACTTCCTGAGAATGTGAATCTATCTGTACAGATTTCCGTTTTAACACAATTTACCGTGTATGAATAATAGAGCCCAACTATTTTTAGTTAACTTAATGCTCTCTGAATTGTGTTCTACTTTGAACCAAAGTTCAGTTAAATCCTCCGAAAACACAACAATACGGTACATCTGCATTCCGATAACACACAGCGGAAATATGCGTGCCCCGCCATACTACAATAACCAATTAGGCTTGTTATTGAAACACCGAACCATAGAACATAGGATCAGGAGGAGGACATTTAGCCCTTTAAGCCTGCTCCGCCATTCATTATGATCATAGCTGATCATCCAACTCAATAGCCTATTCCCACTTTCCCCCATATACTTTGATCCCATTCGCCTTAATTGCTATATCTAACTGCTTCTTCTGAAACCTACTGGCCGAAATATCGGGTAGAAGAAAGCACATCCGCTCCAATGAGTGGCGGAAATACCGCCCATCCCTCGTTGTTGAGCACCATAGAGCTTTCTGGCGTCAGGTTGTTAATCCCTGATTAATTTGCTGTCAGTCTAGATTCAATAAAATCTGAGATGGATTTGCAGGTATCATATCATTTAATAATAATTAACCTGCAAGGCTGATTCAATCCATAGGACCACAGGACATGCATACTGTCTTCTGCAGAGACCAGGATAAAGAGAGACTGGGAAGACAAAGGGTCTCTACAGATATATTCAAAATCACAGTAAGATTCACATATAAGCTTCCCATTGGTCATTCTATACACTTCCTGACCTGGCCCTATATCCTAATTGGTCACTTTGCATTTCTCCATCCTGGGCCACTGGTTACCCAGCATCCTTTTCACCATTCTCACCATGAGGCTACCATCCCCGGAGCCATGCTTGGGCATCCCTTTGTTCTCTGTCTGTGAACACATTACACTAAGGGTCCTACTGTCCATCATATTCGTTTGCTCACTTCCTCAAGGGCTGGTCGGAATCAAATGACGTAGTTTCCAGGGGACATTGCATCGCCTCTAGTGAGCCAACCCATTGGTTTTAACTCCTCAAACACGGTAGGTAAGGGATTCGCTGCAAGGGAATGTTGGGACGACTGAAGCCATCTCGATTGCCGTCACAAATACTATTTCATGACCGTTGTCTTAGTTGCTGGTAATTGTTTGAACTGAGTAAGACATTTTTCAATCTTGGTGCCTCATTTGACGACAAGTTTAATTTTCGTTTGCACATTTGTGTTATCACCAAGATTGTTTATTTCTACCTCCTTTATATCCCATTTACTCTACCTTAACTTCTCTTCCACGGAAATCCTCATCCCTTTGTTCATTACCTGTGGATTTGATTATCCCAATTCATGCAATTATTCCTTCTGCACAATCGCGTGTTCACCTGAAACATGAATTGCTTTTCATAACTTATCTTGCTCGCTATCTTATTCACCAATCATTCCAGAAAAATAGAAACCAAAGTTGGAAGGCAGAGGAAACGGGGGCCAGAGAAAAATTATATGTAAAGATGTTGAGAAGACAAGTCTCAAGTCACAGTATGTGAATACACGTATGATGCGCAATATGGTAGAGGAATTTACTAAGCAAATTGGGACACACAGGAATTATATTTTTGTAATTACGAAGACATGGCTGCACGGTGATCAAGACTGGGTATTGGTTATCCAATGGTATTCAATATTTATGAAAGACTGAAAAAAGGGAAAGGGGGTGGTGTGATTATGTTAGTTTTGAATGATATTGCAATAGTGGGAGAAAATATTCGCTTAGAAAATCTGGATGGAGGTTCGTCTGGGTGGAGCTCAGAAGCAACGAAGGGTGGGAAATATTCGTGGGAGTTACCTGTAGGCTTCCAAACAGCAGTGGCAAGGTAGATGATAGCATTAAGCAGAAAATTACAAGATGCATGCAGCAAGGGTGCTACATTAATCATGTGTAACTTTAATTTACAGAGAGATTGAAAAAGTCAAATTAGCAGTAATATTGCGTCAAATGAATTCCTGGATTTTGTACGAGATGATTTTTTAAAAATCGGTACATTGAGCAACGAACTAGAGAAAATGCTATCCTTGAATTGGCATGGTACAATGAGAAGGAATAATTTATAATCTTGTTGTACGACACAGTGACAATGACCATAACATGACAGAATTCCTCATTGGGATGGAAAGTGATGAAATCGATCTGAAACTATGGTCCCAAAATGAAACAAAACAAGCTACGAAGGTATAGATATGAACTGGCTAAGGTGAATTGGGGAAGCTGGTGGATAGGCAATGGCTAACATTGAAAGAACGAATTTATGCAGTGCAACGGGTATGCAATGCTTTCTGGTTTAAACGCGACACAAGAAATGTAACCCAACCACCGATCACGAAAGAGGAGTCCTATAAAGCTACCAGAAACAGAGCATATCTAAGGATTAGTAGAAGGTCAATATTTTGTAAAGGAGGACAACGAGATTAATTAAGAGAGGTAAATAGAGAATGAGAGTAAACTTTCAAGGAACATAAACGTGCCATTTTAAATATATTAACAGAAAAAGACGTATGAAGAGAAATGCAAGTCCTACGTTCCATAACAGGATACTTTATAACAGAGGAAAGGAAATGGCAGAGCAAATAAGCAACAACTCTCCTTCTCTCTTCACTAAAGAAGACAGAAATAACTTCCCAGAAATGCAAAGGAATCAAAGGTCTCGTGAGAAGGAGGGATTGGAGGAAAGTGTTATTACTAGAAAAATACTGTTGGAGAAATTAATGGGTTCTAAGCTGATAAATCAGCAGGACCTGATAATCTACATTCCGGGATACTACAGGTGGCGGCCATGGAAATGGTGGATGCCTTGCTTGTCGTCTTCAAAAATCCTGTAGATTCTGGTACAGTCCCAACAGAGTGTAGTGTAAAAAATGTAATCCTGCTATTTTGTTTAAATACTGCTAGGGGAAACAAGGAATTACAGACCGGTAATCCTGACCTGGCATCAGGAGCCGGGAAAATGTTTGAGTCTATTATAAAGGATGCAACAAAAGGACACTTCGAAAATATAAAAATGATTAAACAACGTCAACATATATATATGATGTTTGACGAACATACTGTAGATGTTTGAGGATATAACTAGTAAGATACATAAGTATGAATCAATGGATGTGATGTATTTTGATTTTAAGAAGGGGTTTGATAGTCCCACAAAAGAGGTTAATATTCAAAACTAAAGCCCGTGGGGTTGAGGGTATTATATTGGCACAGGTTAAAAAGTAGCAGTCAGGAAACAGAGGAGGAATATATCAGTATTTTTCGAATCGACAGCCAGTGACGAGTGTTATGGCGCGGGGTTCAATGCATGGCCCTAGTTATTCACAATATACATAAATGATTTGAATGAGGGAAGCTAAAATAATCTTTTCAATTTTGTTGATGACACATGTTCATGCTGAGGAGGATAATAAGAGGGTCCAAAGTAATTTAGACAAGCTAAGTGAGTGGAAAATACATGGCAGATGCAATATTACGTCGATAAATGTGAAGTATCCACTTCATATGGAGAAGCAGAATGGCAAAGCATTATTTAATCGCTGATAAATACGAAATGTTGAACTACAAATGCACCTGGGCGATCTAGTACATGAAACTATTGAAAACAAGCATAAAGGTGCAGTAAGCAGTTAGGAAACAACTAACATGTTGACATTCATTGCAAGAGGACTTGAGTGCAGGAGCAAGAATGTATTACTGCAGCTGTACAGGATCTTGGTGATACGACACCTTGAATATGGTGTGCTGTTTTGGTATAGTTATCCAAGAACATAATGGGAGTGCTCTGAAGATTAACTGGACTGATTCCTGGATTGGCAGGATAGCTGTATGAGGAGAGATTTGGTTCACGCGGTCGTTTTTCACTGGAATGTAGATGAATGAGAGTCGATATAATTGAAGCATGTAAAAATTGAAAAAGAATTGGGGAGATTGGATACAAGGATGTTGTTTTCTCTGGTTGGCGGGTGTAGAACAAAAGGTCACAATCTCAGGACACGGTTAAACTATTTAGGACTGATATAACGAGATACATTTTCTTTCAGAGGATGGTTAACATGTGGAATATCGACCACAGAAAGCTGTGGGGACCAAGTTACTGAATATATTTAAGACGGAAATAGATATATATCTAGATTGTAGGGATGTCCACGGATATGAGGAGACAGCTGGATTATAGTGTTGGGATAGAGGACCAGCCATTACCACGTTTAGGCTCGAATGGCCTAATCCTGCTGCTATGTTTTTATGCTCCATTAATAATAATTATCTTTATTATTGTCACAACCAGGCTTACATTAACACTGCAATGAAGTTAACGCCGTGCGAAGATGACAGAAACGTTCTTCTGTCGTCGTTGCTCTTCTTCATGCTTGTCAAAGTCTATATGACTACTTTGTTTTATTTCAAATCGATAACGATTAAAGGTGTAACCTTGACTTGGTGTTGATACGCAAATGTGCATACACACGAATCTACTCATCGGCAGATATATCAGAAAATCAACACATGGATATGGAGTTATATTTCATATCACAGCTCTTTCGCCAGTTATCTCTTCGATTATTCCAAGATCATTGAATTAGGACTGATGTCGTGATTGTGCTACAGGGCGGACCCTAAATTTCCCTCAGGTGTGTGGATAACCCTACGCACAGTTTGTAACACGCACCCTCAGGTCGATTAATTCACACAATCACATGTCACTCGGCGGAACGCAAAAGATCCCCAACAAATAAAATGTAACTGGAAGGTAAACTAAATGCTTAAAAAAAAGTCGTTTTAATAATTTTACAATGACCCAAGGAGATGGTGTTCAGTTCATTAAAACAATCGAGTGGATGTCATTATTACCAATCGTTTCTTAATCCCCAGGTGTGAACGACAGCAAGAAGGAAGTGTCTGCTGCAAAGCGCAAATTGATCGCTTTGTCTTCATCGCTGGTGTTGATTAAATTGCTGCTGCTCCTAATCACAATTCTTATTGTTTTGCGCCGCAGAAAGAGTCAAGGTAACTGTTATATGTATTATGGTGGCGATAAGTGAACGGATTTGTTGAGCGTTAAAAGCATCATTGGATGGAAACGCGTGAGTTCTGCTTGGTATTAACTGCCTCGTTTCACAAAGAAAGCGAGAGTTTGTCTCATTCCAGCCGAATCATCTGTGACTATGCCAGAGATACAACTTTATACTGGACGTTTCCGGAACTGATGACTTCTTAAGTCCACTTTCTAATAATGAAATGCTTTTAAAGCGCAATGCACTGTCAGGAGGTTGGCAAGGCAAGCTACAAAAGCAAGAATGAAATCACAGATAAGAACATTTATTTCCGGGCTGTTGCCTCATTGATCAATATTGGCTGCGGCACGAGGTGGGGTGGGGGCGCGGGATTCCCTTGTTCGTTCATGTTGTATTGATGATTGATCGTTCACTTTTAGATTACAATCTCCTAGCCTAAAACGCAATGGTGACTGTGCGGATTTGCCAGGTTTAGATAAGAGGGACAAAAGAAAAGCCTGTCCATGTCAGCTGATGGTACAATAACTTGTGTGTGTGGGGGGGGGGGGGGGGGGTGGGAGGGCAGCGGGGACAGGTTTAAAGTTTTGGGCAAGAGAGGGACAAGGGGCTATATGGCAAAACTTCCTTACGCAGTGAGTGGTTGCGATCTAGAAATTGTGAGGAAAGGAAATAACAAGGCCAATTAGAGACCAAAATGTTAACATGCACCTGGAGGTAAAATACATGGACATGGATGTTAATGCACACTTTCCACCTGTATTTATCTGAGAAATAAAGTAGACAATGGAGGTAAGGAGGCAAACCCGAACAATGCCATGATATGAACGTAGTGAGGAAGAGAAATGTAACCTATTTATCGGATACATCACCAGGCCCATGTGAAACGTAACCATGGGTTATAAAGAACACCAGGAACAACAAGAGGCTGGAAAATAATTTTCCAACATTGAATAGCTATCGGAGCGATGCTGCAGAAGAAAAGCACGGTTAGCATGCACCGTTATTTCAAAAGGAATGATGGGGTGGACGAGTTACGTCCAGAGAACTAAGCCTAACCACACTGCTTAGCAAATTACTCGAAACATTTCTGAGAGATGATATATATCCTCATTTAAGAAAGGCTGGGATCAATAAAGGACTGTCAACGTGGACTTCCAGTCTCTATATACCTCTAACGCCCAGGCCGGCCTGAGGGTATCCTTGATTTGGATTCATTTGGATTTGGGTTTATTGTCACGTGTACCGAGGTACCATTAAAATTATTGTGCTGTGTACAGTCCAGACAGATCGTTTCATATATGGAAATCATTGGACATACAATAAATACACAATGTAAATACGTAGAGATAGACACCGAGTGAAGCATCTGGAGTGTAGAGCTACTCAGTAGAGAAGATGCGTGAAGAGATCAGTTCAACTAATTCCATCCAGCACCACCCCCTCTGCTTGACTGAATATTCTATCCTGCTAACGCCCTGAAATGGAAAAACTTCAGCAAAATTGTTTTAAAAATTCACCCTTCTTCAGTTCTGACGTACAGTCACGGTGGCCTGCCAACTGCAGCAATCATCAAACAGTAGTGACGGGATTCAAATTAAATCCCGTTAAAGAGCAATAAGTCCCTACTTACAGACACAACTGGAATCTTGTGAGAAGTGCAAGGGAACACCACTGAGTCACCGCCACCTGCAGGTGAGAGGGGATAGCCTCTCGGGAGGAGATCAGAACCTGTCATATTTCAGGCCTTTGAATAGCTCATTGGTTGCAAATGACAAGACTCCTGCTTTCCAATGTCGCATAGAAGAGATCCTGGATACAGATATCGCTAATGGCCGCATGCAATGAACTTACTTCACAGACTCTGACAGACACGAAAGTGTCCCTCTGCCTCTTCATTAATATGTCCCTGTGCCACACTGCTACGAGTCTCAACGTGGGTCCTCCTGGTCTTCCGTAACCAAGGGTTATAGAATGAATGAAAAATGCTATAGGATATAGCATGAATAAATTGTAAACAATAATTTCTTAAACCTGGGGTAGATCATTCTTTCAAATTTCTCCACTTGCTAATAATATGTCCCATAGAATGTCTGTTTTCCCCATTATTTGTCCTTTTCGAATTGAATTCATAAGGTTTCATGTTGTATTCAGTTCACTGATACACGGCAGCTCTTGAAGTCTTTCTATATATGTACAGTCGGTTAAAGTAAACCCTAAGTGGGTGGACGTTTTTAAAGTAGAGCGTACCGGTTCTATGTAAGAAGTGGGCAGAGACTATTTAGGATTTACTTTGTGATTTGCAGCATTGGCGCTGTTCTTTGTATGTAATAATAATAATAATAATCTTGATTGTCACAAGTAGGCTTACAGTACCACTGCAATGAAGTTACTGTGAAAATCCCCTAGTCATCACATTCTGGCTCCTGTTCCGGTACACGGAGGGAGAATTTAGAATGTCCAAATTACCTTTTGTTACTTGTCTGAGGAAACCCGAGCATCCGGAGGAAACCCACACAGACGCGGGGAGAGCGTGCAGACTCTGCACAGTCGCCGTCATCCAATAATAGCACGGTGGAAACCTATGGAAAATGTTAGAAAGTTACAGTCATAGTTCCTTATGGAATCAAAAAGCAGTAGAGGACGACCTTTTTAAGAATGCTTCGAACTAATGAAAATCAGTCCAAGGTAAAACGACTGATGAATGAAAACATCAAAGCACACTGAGTCTCAATTTCTGTCAACGGCATTTGAATAGCATAGGAACATAGGAAACGAGTAGCCCATGTAGCACCTCGGGCCTGCCCCGCCATTCAATTATATCATGGCTGATCTGTGGCCCAACTCTCTATACCTGCTCTTGGGCCATGTCCCTGCTGACCAAAAATCTATCGATCTCAGATGTAATATTAACAGCTGTTCTCGCTTCAACTGTTGTTTGTGGAAGAGATTTCCAAACTTCTACCAACCTCGAGTGAAGAAGTCCTTCCTAACATTTGATCTGAACGCTCTGGCCCTAATTTGTTGAAAATTTCAAATCGTTTAAAAATTCCATATTGTAGGGCAGTGTACAGTAGAACGATGAATGCAAAAACAAATTCCTGCCGTGTTACGTTAGCACAGGAATAGCACCCTTTTAATAAGTAACTGCAGCGTCAACTGTTCCAGGTCTTTTGTTCATTTTCAAATTTCGTTTCGTTTCAGGTGGAAACATCGAACACTGTTGTTATGCTAACCTGCGCATCGACAAATCCAAAAGGCATCGTCCGGGAAATCACATCAACGATCAAATTGCGGGGCCCCCCTTACGGGCATATCACCGGGACGAAAACACAGTTGTATACTCATCCATCCGTCCACCTGGTGGAAGACCGAATTGAGGGAATGGGCGCCAGTGAGGATTCCTTATAAGATGTAAGAACCGGTAATTTGCGGGATGATCGCACCCGGTTGCACCAATTATGTCTCAGGCACAGACTCCGCAGTGTTCAATGCTAACTTCATTAGAAAGTGTAAAGTTCAATAACCCTTTCATTTTTATCCTGAAAGTTAAGGAGCACCGCAGTCATCAACATTTTGTAACTCATTTTGGTACTCAAAAGTTGATAACTGCGCGGTCCTTTTTATTACTTTGCATTGCATTTTGAGCATTATTTTAAGCATTACTACTATAGTACAAATAATAATCACTTGTTTCATTCATATCGTCTTCCCAATTTCGCCCCATCACTCAAATCATTCTTTTCCCCAATTAAGCAATCATCTAATTACCATGAGTTGTCCTGGAGATACTGAGGAAGAGATATCCTTCAGATCGCTCTCCCGGGTTCCAAGGCGGTTGAATATGTCTATGTTTGGTTTGGAGTATGATGTTGGCTCAGCTATAGTCATTCAATCGGAATATTTCACTTACGAAATATTCACAGATTTGCGTGGTTTAGCAGTAAAATTCGAAAAAGAATATCTTCTGGCTCAATTCAAATTAAATGATCTTCCGTCTCAGTGCCCTGGCCAATGTGCTACAGTGATATTCTCTATAAATATAGATTGCCATTGGAAGCAATTTGTTGGGTGAATTATTTTTGGAAACCGGCGTGATGACACCGTAAACGGTGTCCTACATCATCGCGCCCAGAATCCGGTTGGCAAAGGAGGAAACGCTCCCGGTTGGTAAAATTCATCCCCTGATATTTCATCCCATTTTGACGAAGGAAAATGCATGATGAAGTCTGTTGACTGCCCCGGTTCAAATAGCAGGGAAACTCACTGAAATCATCAGACCAGAAGGCAACAATGCGCTTTTAGAGGAGCAGGTGTGTGGGCAAATCACAGAGAGGTATGTGAGGAATAGGATTACAGTCGTCCACGATTTCAACTTAGCCGGTAATAACTGAGAATTGCCTTAGCGTGAAATGATCAGACACGTTGGAATTTATAAATTGCATCAAGGAGACCATTTGCTGCCAGCAGATAGATAGTTCTCCTAGGGGTGGAGCAGGACTAGACCTAATCCTAGAAAATTAATCCAGACATGTGGTCGAAGTGTATGTGGGCGAACATTAGGGAGATAATGACCACAGTTCTGTAAGTTTCAAAGTAATTATGGAAAGCGTTAAGCATCGTCCAGCAATAAAGTGTCTGAATTGGGGAAGGTCGATTTCGACATCATTAGACAGGAGCTGGCAAACGTACACTGGGAACAGCTACCTGCAGATGGATCTACAGTTGGAAACTGGGAGGTTTTAGAAGTGAAATAGTGAGCCTTCAGGGCCAACATGTTTCTTTAAGAGAGAAGGTGGCAAGTCCAAGAAACCCTGAATGTATGGGATATCGAGAGTTTGATTTAAAAAAGGAAGCATATAGTATATACAGAGGCCTAAAAACGGGAGAGGATCCTTCAAGGCAACAGAGAGTGTAGTGGGGTGGGTAAAAAGAAATTAGGAAATCAAAGAGGGGAAACGAAATATCAGTGGAAGATAGCATTAAGGAAAACATCAAGGCATTCTGTAAGCATATTAAGAGAAAGAGGCTGACAATTTACCAGAAACTGAACTGTGCTAGCCATATGAATACTGTGGCTACAAGAGCAGGTTTGAGGCTAGGAATTCTGTGTCGAGTAACTCAACTCCTGACTTCCTAAAGTCTGTCCAACATCCATAAGGTACAAGTTAGGAACGCAATAGCATACTCTCCAGTTGTCCGAATGACAGCTCCAATAGCAATCAAAACGCTCGACACAATCCAGGACACAAGCAGCCTGCTTGATTGCTACCCCTTCGACAAACACCTACCCCCTCCAGCACCAACGCATAGCAGCAGCAGCATGTATGATCTACAAGATGCACTGCAGAACCTCACCAAAGTTCCTTAGGCAGCACCTTCCAAACGAACGACCACAACCACATAGAAGGACAAGAGTTGCAGATACCTGGGAACACCGCGACCTGGAGGTTTCTCTGTAAGTCGCTCACGGCCCTGAATTGAAACTACATCAGCCATTCTTTAACTATGACTGGCTCAAAATCCTGAAAAACCCTCCGGAAGGGCATTGTGGGAGTACCTACACCTGATGCACTGCAGCTGTCCAAGGAGACAGCTCACCACCAGCTTCACAAGGTCAATTTGGATATAGCTGCTGACCTACCCAGAGGCACCCACAGCCCATAATTTGTTTGTATATGCAGCGTCATTTCCCAGGTGTCTCAGAACACACTGTGACGTGAGAAATGCAGGGTTCCATCTCAGGGATTCAGCAAAGGTATTCTCAACTTTAAATCACTCCTGAAGAAGCTCAGGCTGCAGCAGATATTCAGGCAGTGAGAGCACAGCAAAACCCCGCATGGGTAAATGAGGGAAAGAACAGCCTCTCAGAGAAGTCACAGGAATGTTTTAACTGCGGACAGTTAGCGCATTTTAGTCGGGAATGCATCGCCCCGTAGAAATCTCAGAGAGGCCAGCAGACAGGAACTCTGAACATGAACAGAGCGAAGCCCATTCACAGTATAGGGACGCAGTCAGGATAGACCAATGTGGACGGAACGGACTGACGGTGTTCGGGCTCCCCCACTTCTGTCTGTGACACCCTCTGGGACCGATCCGGACGACCGGTAGTCACGGTGAAAATTCGGGGAAAGCCCATAGAATTACTCTGGGACACAGGAGGGTCCCGCACAACCATTAATTCCTCCACTACACCACAGGCAAACATGTGGCCCGCTACAGCCACAATAACACTCAGCGAATTTACAGGACACTCGCAGCAAGGAACCATTACAGCCCCTGTACCAATTCAGCGAGGGAATATCTCCACCAGACACCCCGGTGTTTCAGTTAATCTGCCCCACACAGCAGAACACATACTGGGCATTGACTTTATGAATGCCCACAGCCTGTCGTTCGACACAGTCAATCAATGTGTCTGGCGAATGGCAAAATCAGACAGAGCACCCGCAACGCTCAGAGTTGGTGAGTACGAACATAGGATTAGCGCAGTAGGAGACTATTGTTTTGACCCGACCACGCTTAGCACGGAGAAACAGGTTAGGGCAGTTTTGAACGAGCACAGGACAGCATTTGCCAGTCACCGGCACGACTGTGGCAGAATGACTGGACAAGTTCAGATTACAGGACCTGACTCGAGACCACAAAGACAGTATAGATTTCCACGAGAAGCGGAGGGAGAAATTGGAAAGGTTATAGAGAGCTTATTAGAGCAGGGCGTACTACGGACAGTAGCCTCGACTAAGAATGCCCCTATTTGGCCAGTGAGGAAGCCCGACGGATCATGGCTTCTGACCATTGATTATCGGGAACTCAACAAAGTTACCCCAGCAGTAGCCCCCACGGTAGCAACAAGTCTTGATACCATGCTCAAGCAGGAACTCAACTCCAAGGATTTCACGGTATTGGACATTAGCAACGGCTTTTGGTCAATCCCATTGGCAAAGGCGTGCCAGTTCCAATTTGCCTTCACTTTTGAAGGTCAACAGTACACGTGGACATGCCTCCCACAAGGATTCCACAATTCCCCCTCCATTTTCCACCGGCAGCTGGCAAATGGACTAGCAAAATTTTCCCGACCCGAATGTCTGGTACAGTATGTGGACGACCTTTACTGCAGACAGACACCAAGTCAGAGCACATCACACTTCTCTCTCAACTCCTACAATTCATACAGTCAATCGGATGTAAAGTTAACCCCAGAAAGGCCCAACTATTGGAGAATAAAGTGATGTGTTTGGGAACAATCATCACGCATGGCAAACGCGAGATCGAGTTCAAAAGAATTGACTCGATCGTCAAATTGCCCCTTCCCCAAAATGTTTCAGCCCTCCGGTCGTTTTTAGGACTGGTTGGACATTGTCGGAAACATATCGATGGTTTTGCGACCAAGGCAGCCTCACTTTCAGACCTCCTTAAGAAAGGAGCCCCTTGGGAATGGCTTCCGCAGCATACAGAGGCTGTGGAAGATTTGAAGAAAGCCCTTAGCGCAGCACCTGCACTACAAGTTCCAGACCCGCTCTCCCCCTATGCAATAGAGGTAGCGAGCACAGATCTGACCCTCTCGGCCGTGCTCCTTCAGGAATGGCACTAGCAGCTACGACCAGTGGCTTCTGCCTCCAGACTGTTAGACCCAGTAGAGCAAGGATTTTCAGCCTGCGAAAGGCACCTACTCGCAGTATTCTGGGCAGTACAATACTTTTCTTACATTACCGGACTCAACCCCATCACCATTCTGACCGAGCACACCCCCACACAGTTACTTTTAGACGGACGACTGAAGGACGGTTCAGTGAGCCAGATAAGAGTAGCTAGGTGGACACTTCTGTTACAGGGACGGGACATAACAGTTAAACAGACCAGGACACACACATTTTTAGCAGACAACCTCCAATACCCAGGACAACCCCATGACTGCGAAATAGTAGCCCCCCTCCACAACACAGGTCGCTTCATTGCTAAGACGCCCCCAGGAAGATAGAAAGTTCAACTCAAAGCCCCCAGCACACAGACACTTGTGGCCCCTTGAAGATTTATGTCGATGTTTCATCCACTGTTTTAGATGGCGAACGCATCACTGGATGCGGCATTTATGTGGAAGATGCGTAGCGACGCACACTAGAGGAGATAGCAGTAAAGTTACCCGGTCGCTTCGGCACGCAGGCAGCAGAGCTCGCGGCCATAGCATACATAGTGGACCACCCAGATTCGTTCCCCAGCCCAGCAGATATTTATTCGGATAATTTATATGTCTAGTTTAACGGATTTTCTACCCCTGTGGAAGACAAGAGGTTTTGTTTCCGCGGATGGAAAGCCCCTTCCATCAGCCCCATTGCTCTGCCATATCCTAGAACAGGCAAAGGATAGGACTTATGGCATCATTAAAGTTAGAAGCCACCATCGCCCCCCCCCCCCCGGAAATGTGAAAGCCGACGCACTGGCTAAAGCAGGCTCCAGGCGAGGTCATTTTTGGACACCGCCAGCTAGCGCACCAGCTAGCGCCCCTGTGTGTTCAGTTCAGGTCTCACAGATGGACATTGAGGACCTAGAACAGGCACAAAAACAGGACAGCAATCTCAGGGAGATTAGTAGTGGAAAGTTTTTGCCCCCTTACGACAAGTTTAAACACGCTCTGACCACACATGAGGGTGTGGTTATCAAAGACAAGTTGTATGTTGTTCCTGAGAAGGACAGGAATCAAATGATTGCCTTATTCCATGATGGTCATGGACATCAAGTGATCGACCCTACCACAGCCCACCTCAGGCAGCTCTGTTGGTGGCCCAATTTACGAGACAATGTAACGCACTACATAGAGAACTGTTTGATTTGTGCACAGAATAACCCGGAGAGGTTTTCTGAGAAGGCACAACTCAGCCACACTCGCCCCGTTAATGGCCCCTGGACTAACCTCCAGATCGATTTTATAGGTCCATTTTCCCCCTTGCAGGAATGGCTACAAATATGTTCTGGTGGTCATAGACACGTTTACGAAATGGGTAGAGGCGTTCCCATCTCATACAAACACAGCAAAGACAGACACAACGATCCTAACGTACCACATCTTTACTAGATGGGGACTCCCCAGAAGTATTGAATCAGACCAGGGATCACATTTTACAGGGCGGGTCATGAAGTACGTCCTGACCATACTCGGGATTAAACAAAATTTCCACATTGCGTATCACCCAAGTCAAGCGGAATAGTGGAACGCATGAATCGGACTCTAACATCGACCGTTAGAAAGATGGTCCAGGAAAACAATTCAACTTGGGATTCAGTGCTCCCATTCGCACTTATGTTTTTAAGAAATACCGTTTCAGCATCAACAGGTTTCACCACACACACACTCATGACCGGACGCCCCATGAAAGGATCTGAATTCCTTTTAGGACTCGACATGACCAGCCCAGAAGTGACGGCCCTCACACACGAGACAGCAGTAAAGCAATTAGATGAAACTGTAAGGTCGGCTCAGTTAGCAGCCGCAGTTAAATTGGGAAATAAAAGGAAACAGAGCACGGCTTGTTTTGACAGGACTGTCCATTCCACAGAATTTCAGGTTGGACAATAGGTAATGTTATCTGTTTACAACCCCTGCACGTTTTTGGCCACAAAATGTTCCGGCCCGTACTCAACTGCGCACAAAATCAGCCCTTCAGTTCACAAGATAAAGTACCCCAACGGAAGACTGCCTGGTTCCATATCAACCAGTTAAAGGCATATGGAACACAGTCCAACCACTCACACCATGTCCAGCTAGACGCAGCAGAGCACCGCGCAACGCCCACAAGAGACACATTTCCACCCTCCCCCTCACAGACCAGCACCTCATCGGACTCGACCGGAACTCTTCCCCCTGACTTCAGACCACGCACCGAAACGCCACATGCTGCCACAACAGAGACAGCGACTGTGACTTTGACGACAGCCACAGCACGCCTCTCTACTGCCCTGATATAACTATTTTA
>NW_024055839.1:0-21078 GCF_902713615.1 Scyliorhinus canicula | reverse complement strand
CACTGTCACATGGACACTGTCAGACACACTGTCACATGGACACTGTCAGATACACTGTCACATGGATACTGTCAGACACACTGTCACATGGACACTGTCAGACACACTGTCACATGGATACTGTCAGATACACTGTCACATGGATACTGTCACATGGATACTGTCAGATACACTGTCACATGGACACTGTCACATGGACACTGTCAGGTACACTGTCACATGGACACTGTCAGATACACTGTCACATGGACACTGTCAGACACACTGTCACATGGACACTGTCAGACACACTGTCACATGGACACTGTCAGACACACTGTCACATGGACACTGTCACATGGACACTGTCAGGTACACTGTCACATGGACACTGTCAGACACACTGTCACATGGACACTGTCAGACACACTGTCACATGGGCAGTGTCAGGTACACTGTCACATGGGCACTGTCAGATACACCGTCACATGGATACTGTCAGATACACTGTCACATGGAGACTGTCACATGGACACTGTCACATGGACACTGTCAGGTACACTGTCACATGGATACTGTCAGATACACTGTCACATGGATACTGTCAGACACACTGTAACATGGACACTGTCAGATACACTGTCACATGGACCCTGTCAGATACACTGTCACATGGACACTGTCAGATACACTGTCACATGGACACAGTCAGATACACTGTCACATGGACACTGTCACATGGACACTGTCACATGGACACTGTCAGACACACTGTCACATGGACACTGTCAGATACACTATCACATGGACACTGTCACATGGACACTGTCAGACACACTGTCACATGGACACTGTCAGACACACTGTCACATGGACACTGTCAGATACACTATCACATGGATACTGTCAGATACACTGTCACATGGACACTGTCAGATACACTGTCACATGGACACTGTCAGACACACTGTCACATGGATACTGTCACATGGATACTGTCAGATACACTGTCACATGGACACTGTCAGACACACTGTCACATGGACACTGTCAGACACACTGTCACATGGACACTGTCAGATACACTATCACATGGATACTGTCAGATACACTGTCACATGGACACTGTCAGATAAACTGTCACATGGACACTGTCAGATACACTGTCACATGGACACTGTCAAGCACACGTCATCATGGACACTGTCCAGATACACTGTCACATGGATACTGTCAGATACACTGTCACAATGGACACTGTCAGGTACACTGTCACATGGACCACTGTCAGACACACTGTCACATGGACACTGTCACATGGACACTGTCAAGCGACACTGTGACATGGACATTGTCACATGGACACTGTCACATGGTCCCTGTCACATGGACCCTGTCACATGGACCCTGTCACATGGATACTGTCAGATACACTGTCACATGGATGCTGTCAGACACACTGTCACATGGACACTGTCAGATACACTATCACATGGATACTGTCAGATACACTGTCACATGGACACTGTCAGATACACTGTCACATGGACACTGTCACATGGACACTGTCAGGTACACTGTCACATGGACACTGTCACATGGACACTGTCACATGGACACTGTCACATGGACACTGTCAGATACACTGTCACATGGACACTGTCACATGGACACTGTCAGGTACACTGTCACATGGACACTGTCACATGGACACTGTCAGGTACACTGTCACATGGACACTGTCACATGGACACTGTCACATGGATACTGTCAGACACACTGTCACATGGACACAGTCAGACACACTGTCACATGGATACTGTCAGATACACTGTCACATGGATACTGTCAGATACACTGTCACATGGACACTGTCAGATACACTGTCACATGGACACAGTCAGACACACTGTCACATGGACACTGTCAGACACACTGTCACATGGGCAGTGTCAGGTACACTGTCACATGGGCACTGTCAGATACACCGTCACATGGATACTGTCAGACACACTGTCACATGGACACTGTCAGATACACTGTCACATGGATACTGTCAGACACACTGTCACATGGACACTGTCACATGGACACAGTCACATGGACACTGTCACATGGACACTGTCAGACACACTGTCACATGGATACTGTCAGATACACTGTAACATGGATACTGTCACATGGACACTGTCACATGGACACTGTCAGACACACTGTCACATGGACCCTGTCAGACACACTGTCACATGGATACTGTCAGACACACTGTCACATGGACCCTGTCAGACACACTGTCACATGGATACTGTCAGATACACTGTCACATGGATACTGTCAGACACACTGTCACATGGACCCTGTCAGACACACTGTCACATGGATACTGTCAGATACACTGTCACATGGACACTGTCAGATACACTGTCACATGGATACTGTCAGATACACTGTCACATGGACACTGTCACATGGACACTGTCAGGTACACTGTCACATGGACACTGTCAGATACACTGTCACATGGACACTGTCAGACACACTGTCACATGGACACTGTCAGACACACTGTCACATGGATACTGTCACATGGACACTGTCAGACACACTGTCACATGGATACTGTCACATGGACACTGTCAGACACACTGTCACATGGACACTGTCAGATACACTGTCACATGGACACTGTCAGACACACTGTCACATGGACACTGTCAGACACACTGTCACATGGGCAGTGTCAGGTACACTGTCACATGGGCACTGTCAGACACACTGTCACATGGACACTGTCAGATACACTATCACATGGATACTGTCAGATACACTGTCACATGGAGACTGTCACATGGACACTGTCAGGTACACTGTCACATGGATACTGTCAGATACACTGTCACATGGATACTGTCAGACACACTGTAACATGGACACTGTCAGATACACTGTCACATGGACCCTGTCAGATACACTGTCACATGGACACTGTCAGATACACTGTCACATGGACACAGTCAGATACACTGTCACATGGACACTGTCACATGGACACTGTCACATGGACACTGTCAGACACACTGTCACATGGACACTGTCAGATACACTGTCACATGGACACTGTCAGATACACTGTCACATGGACACAGTCAGATACACTGTCACATGGACACTGTCACATGGACACTGTCAGACACACTGTCACATGGACACTGTCAGATACACTGTCACATGGACACTGTCAGATACACTGTCACATGGACACTGTCAGATACACTATCACATGGATACTGTCAGATACACTGTCACATGGACACTGTCAGATACACTGTCACATGGACACTGTCAGACACACTGTCACATGGATACTGTCACATGGATACTGTCAGATACACTGTCACATGGACACTGTCAGATACACTGTCACATGGACACTGTCAGATACACTGTCACATGGACACTGTCAGATACACTGTCACATGGACACTGTCAGACACACTGTCACATGGACACTGTCAGATACACTGTCACCTGGACACTGTCAGATACACTGTCACATGGATACTGTCAGATACACTGTCACATGGACACTGTCAGGTACACTGTCACATGGACACTGTCAGACGCACTGTCACATGGACCCTGTCAGATACACTGACACATGGATACTGTCAGGTACACTGTCACATGGATACTGTCAGACACACTGTCACATGGACACTGTCACATGGACACTGTCAGACACACTGTGACATGGACATTGTCACATGGACACTGTCACATGGACCCTGTCACATGGACCCTGTCACATGGACCCTGTCACATGGATACTGTCAGATACACTGTCACATGGACACTGTCAGACACACTGTCACATGGACACTGTCAGATACACTGTCACATGGACACTGTCAGATACACTGTCACATGGACACTGTCAGATACACTGTCACATGGACACTGTCAGACACACTGTCACATGGACACTGTCAGATACACTGTCACATGGACCCTGTCAGACACACTGTCACATGGATACTGTCAGATACACTGTCACATGGACACTGTCAGATACACTGTCACATGGATACTGTCAGATACACTGTCACATGGACACTGTCAGATACACAGTCACATGGATACTGTCAGATACACTGTCACATGGACACTGTCAGATACACAGTCACATGGATACTGTCAGATACACTGTCACATGGACACTGTCAGATACACAGTCACATGGATACTGTCAGACACACTGCCACATGGACACTGTCAGATACACTGTCACATGGACACTGTCACATGGATACTGTCAGACACACTGTCACATGGATACTGTCAGATACACTGTCACATGGACACTGTCACATGGACACTGTCAGATACACAGTCACATGGATACTGTCAGATACACTGTCACATGGACACTGTCAGACACACTGTCACATGGACACTGTCAGATACACTGTCACATGGATACTGTCAGATACACAGTCACATGGACACTGTCAGATACACTGTCACATGGACACTGTCAGATACACTGTCACATGGACACTGTCAGATACACTGTCACATGGACACTGTCAGATACACAGTCACATGGATACTGTCAGACACACTGTCACATGGACACTGTCAGATACACTGTCAGACACACTGTCACATGGATACTGTCAGACACACAGTCACATGGATACTGTCAGATACACTGTCAGACACACTGTCACATGGACACTGTCAGATACACTGTCAGACACACTGTCACATGGACACTGTCAGACACACTGTCACATGGATACTGTCAGATACACTGTCACATGGTCACTGTCAGATACACTGTCAGGTACACTGTCAGACACACTGTCACATGGATACTGTCAGATACACTGTCACATGGATACTGTCAGATACACTGTCACATGGACACTGTCAGGTACACTGTCACATGGACACTGTCAGACACACTGTCACATGGACACTGTCAGATACACTGTCAGACACACTGTCACATGGACACTGTCAGATACACTGTCACATGGATACTGTCAGATACACTGTCACATGGACACTGTCAGGTACACTGTCACATGGACACTGTCAGACACACTGTCACATGGACACTGTCAGGTACACTGTCACATGGATACTGTCAGGTACACTGTCACATGGACACTGTCAGACACACTGTCACATGGACACTGTCAGGTACACTGTCACATGGATACTGTCAGACACACTGTCACATGGACACTGTCAGACACACTGTCACATGGACACTGTCAGATACACTGTCACATGGACACTGTCACATGGATACTGTCACATGGATACTGTCAGACACACTGTCACATGGACACTGTCAGATACACTGTCACATGGACACTGTCAGATACACTGTCACATGGACACTGTCACATGGATACTGTCACATGGACACTGTCACATGGATACTGTCAGACACACTGTCACATGGACACTGTCAGATACACAGTCACATGGATACTGTCAGATACACTGTCACATGGACACTGTCAGATACACTGTCACATGGACACTGTCAGATACACTGTCACATGGACACTGTCAGACACACTGTCACATGGATACTGTCAGATACACTGTCACATGGACACTGTCACATGGACACTGTCACATGGACACTGTCAGATACACTGTCACATGGACACTGTCAGACACACTGTCACATGGATACTGTCAGATACACTGTCACATGGATACTGTCAGATACACTGTCACATGGATACTGTCAGATACACTGTCACATGGACACTGTCAGATACACTGTCACATGGACACAGTCAGATACACTGTCACATGGACCCTGTCAGACACACTGTCACATGGACACTGTCAGACACACTGTCACATGGGCAGTCAGATACACTGTCACATGGACACTGTCAGATACACTGTCACATGGACCCTGTCAGACACACTGTCACATGGATACTGTCAGATACACTGTCACATGGACCCTGTCAGACGCACTGTCACATGGATACTGTCAGACACACTGTCACATGGACACTGTCAGATACACTGTCACATGGATACTGTCAGACACACTGTCACATGGACACTGTCAGATACACTGTCACATGGATACTGTCAGACACACTGTCACATGGACACTGTCAGATACACTGTCACATGGATACTGTCAGATACACTGTCACATGGATACTGTCAGACACACTGTCACATGGACACTGTCAGATACACTGTCACATGGATACTGTCAGACACACTGTCACATGGACACTGTCAGATACACTGTCACATGGATACTGTCAGATACACTGTCACATGGATACTGTCAGATACACTGTCACATGGACACTGTCAGATACACTGTCACATGGACACTGTCACATGGATACTGTCACATGGATACTGTCAGATACACTGTCACATGGATACTGTCAGA
This sequence comes from Scyliorhinus canicula, assembly GCF_902713615.1. Taxonomy (NCBI): domain Eukaryota; kingdom Metazoa; phylum Chordata; class Chondrichthyes; order Carcharhiniformes; family Scyliorhinidae; genus Scyliorhinus; species Scyliorhinus canicula. The sequence continues at coordinate 14,648 of NW_024055839.1, read as the reverse complement.
CACACTGTCACATGGACACAGTCAGATACACTGTCACATGGATACTGTCAGACACACTGTCACATGGATACTGTCAGATACACTGTCACATGGATACTGTCAGATACACTGTCACATGGATACTGTCAGATACACTGTCACATGGATACTGTCAGGTACACTGTCACATGGATACTGTCAGATACACTGTCACATGGATACTGTCAGATACACTGTCACATGGACACTGTCAGGTACACTGTCACATGGATACTGTCAGATACACTGTCAGATACACTGTCAGATACACTGTCACATGGACACTGTCAGATACACTGTCACATGGATACTGTCAGATACACTGTCACATGGATACTGTCAGATACACTGTCACATGGACACTGTCAGATACACTGTCACATGGATACTGTCAGATACACTGTCACATGGACACTGTCACATGGACACTGTCAGATACACTGTCAGATACACTGTCACATGGACACTGTCAGATACACTGTCACATGGATACTGTCAGATACACTGTCACATGGACACTGTCAGATACACTGTCACATGGACACTGTCAGATACACTGTCACATGGACACTGTCAGATACACTGTCACATGGTCACTGTCAGATACACTGTCAGATACACTGTCAGATACACTGTCAGATACACTGTCAGACACACTGTCACATGGACACTGTCAGATACACTGTCACATGGATACTGTCAGATACACTGTCACATGGACACTGTCAGATACACTGTCACATGGACACTGTCAGATACACTGTCACATGGTCACTGTCAGATACACTGTCAGATACACTGTCAGATACACTGTCAGATACACTGTCAGACACACTGTCACATGGACACTGTCAGACACACTGTCACATGGATACTGTCAGATACACTGTCACATGGTCACTGTCAGATACACTGTCAGATACACTGTCAGATACACTGTCAGATACACTGTCAGATACACTGTCACATGGATACTGTCAGATACACTGTCACATGGACACTGTCAGATACACTGTCACATGGACACTGTCAGGTACACTGTCACATGGACACTGTCAGACACACTGTCACATGGACCCTGTCAGATGGGTAATGACACACGGATAATTACACAGGGATACTGACAGTCTTACACAGTCTCTCAGGCAATGGTACATGGAAAATTACACACAGAGTCTGTCACATGGACAGCATCAGACAGACACGGCCAGGCGGACACTGTCACATGGAGACTGTCACATGGTCACGGTCAGACGCACTGTCACATGGACACTGTCACATGGAGACTGTCACATGGTCACTGTCAGACGCACTGTCACATGGACACTGTCACATGGAGACTGTCACATTTACAGCCTCACACAGGTAAAGTTGTGTGGAGATTGGCCGACAGGAAAGGTAAGACATGGAATGGTAACCAAGGTTATGGCAGTGTACGTAGAGAATTGAATAGTCTAAAAATGAGGCAGGGGCTGTTTAATGACATATTCGAGGGAGGGATTTATTTACCAATAGTTGGATAATGAATGTGGTACGAGCGAGTTAGTTTCCCGACGTTCCTGTGATCTCTCAGAGTGTCCTAATGACCTGACAGTGGTTCTGTGACAGGCTGAGACCCGGAGTAGGGGGAGGGGGAGTCCTGTCCCAGTCTGCCACAGAGTGTGGGATTAAACTGGACAGAGAGTTAGCAGGTGGACAAGGTTGGGAATGTTTAACCTGGAGTGTCTCGAAGTTCACTCACCGGCATTTCCAGTATATCCTCCCACTGTCAGCCTGTATCTCTTGGTGGGACTTTCCACCACGAAGTTATCATAGGTAGCGTAAGCTGATTCATTCCCATTCCTCAGATCCACACGCAGTTCGTAACGTTGCTGCGATGTCATCTGGTGGAGGTACTGCAGACCTACAGTTCGGATAAACCAGGGTTAGCCAGAGGGTTCAATGGACTGAATCCCAATATTCCGAATAAACCAAAACCACGGGAAAAGGAAAGACCGGCGGCCAAGCTCTGTGCTAGAAACATTTGGAGTCAAAACACCCCCTCAAACCCCCCACCCCCTCAAACCCCCCACCCCCTCAAACCCCCACCCCCTCAAACCCCCACAAACCCCCACCCCCTCAACACCCCACCCCCTCAAACCCCCACAAACCCCCACCCCCTCAAACCCCCACCCCCTCAAACACCCCACCCCCTCAAACCCCCACAAACCCCCACCCCCTCAAACCCCCACCCCCTCAAACACCCCACCCCCTCAAACCCCCACCCCCTCAAACCCCCACCCCCTCAAACCCCCACCCCCTCAAACCCCCCACCCCCTCAAACCCCCCACCCCCTCAAACCCCCACCCCCTCAAACCCCCACCCCCTCAAACCCCCACAAACCCCCACCCCCTCAAACCCTCACCCCCTCAAACCCCCCCCCCCCTCAAACCCCCCACCCCCTCAAACCCCCCACCCCCTCAAACCCCCCACCCCCTCATGCCCTCACCCCCTCAAACCCCCACCCCCTCAAACCCCCACCCTCCTCAAACCCAAACTCTCCTCAAACCCTCACCCACTCAAACCCCCACCCCCTCAAATACCCCACCCCTTCAAACCCCCCACCCCCTCAAACACCCCACCCCCTCAAACCCCCCACCCCCTCAAACCCCCACCCCCTCAAACCCCCACAAACCCCCCACCCCCTCATACCCTCACCCCCTCAAACCCCCACCCCCTCAAACACCCCACCCCCTCAAACCCCCACACCCCCTCAAACCCCCACCCCCTCAAACCCCAACCCCCTCAAACCCCCCACCCCCTCAAACTCCCCACCCCCTCAAACCCCCCACCCCCTCAAACCCCCCACCCCCTCAAACCCCTCACCCCCTCAAACCCCCCACCTCAAACCCCCCCACCCCCTCAAATCCCCACCCCCTCAAACACCGCACCCCCTCAAATCCCCCACCCCCTCAAACACCCCACCCCCTCAAACCCCTCACCCCCTCAAACCCCTCACCCCCTCAAACCCCCCACACCCTCAAACCCCCCACCCCCTCAAACCCCCATTCCCTCAAACCCCCCACCCCCTCAAACCTCCCACCCCCTCAAACCTCCCACCCCCTCAAACCTCCCACCCCCTCAAACCTCCCACCCCCTCATACCCCCCACCTCAAACCCCCCACACCCCAAACCCCCCACCCCCTCAAACCTCCCATCCCCTCAAAACACCCACCCCCTCAAACCCCCAACCCTTCAAACTCCCCACCCCCTCAAACCCCCACCCCCTCAAACCCCCCACCCCCTCAAACCCCTCACTCCCTCAAAACACCCACCCCCTCAAAACCTCCACCCCCTCAAACCCCCACCTCCTCAAAACACCCCCACAAACCCCCCAACCCCTCAAACTCCCCACCCCCTCAAACCCCCACCCCCTCAAAACCCCCACCCCCTCAAACCCCCCACCCCCTCAAACTCCCCACCCCCTCAAACCCCCATCCCTTCAAAACACCCACCCCCTCAAACCCCCCATCCTCTCAAACCCCCACATCCTCAAACCCACCACCCTTTCAAAACACCCACCCCCTCAAACCCCCACCTCCTCAAAACACCCCTCAAACCCCCACCCTCTGAAACAGCCCACCCCCTCAAACCACCACCTCCTCAAAACCCCCCCACAAACCCCCCACCCCCTCAAACTCCCCACCCCCTCAAACCCCCCACCCCCTCAAACTCCCCACCCCCTCAAACCCCCATCCCTTCAAAACACCCACCCCCTCAAACCCCCCACCCTCTCAAACCACATCCTCAAACCCCCCACCCTTTCAAAACACCCACCCCCTCAAACCCCCACCTCCTCAAAACACCCCTCAAACCCCCACCCTCTCAAACAGCCCACCGCCTCAAACCCCCCACCTCCTCAAACCACCAACCCCCTCAAACTCCCCACTCCCTCACACCCCCACCCCCTCACACCCCCCACCCCCTCACACCCCCCACCCCCTCACACCCCCCACCCCCTCACACCCCCCACCCCCTCACACCCCCCACACCCTCAAACCCCCCACCTCCTCAAATCCCCCACCTCCTCAAATCCCCCACCTCCTCAAACCCCCCACCTCCTCAAACCCCCCACCTCCTCAAACCCCCACCCCCTCAAACCCCCCACCCCCTCAAACTCCTCACCCCTCGAACCCCCACCCCCTGAAACCACCATCCCCTCAAAACAACCCCTCAAACCCCCACCCCCTAAAACTCCCCACCCCCTCAATCCCCCACCGCCTCAAAACACCCCCTCAAACACCCCACCCCCTCAAACACCGCAATTCCCTCAAACCCCCACCCCCTCAAACCCCGCCACTCCCTCAAACCCCGCCACTCCCTCAAACCCCCCACCCCCTCAAACCCCCCACCCCCTCAAACCCCCCACCCCCTCAAACCCCCCACCCCTCAAACACCCCCATCCCTCAAACCCCCCACCCCCTCAAACACCCCCATCCCCTCAAAACACCGACCCCCTAAAACCCACCACCCCCTCAAACCCCCACCCCCTCAAAACACCCCCAGCCCTCTTAAAACCTCATCCCCTGAAAACAACCTCACGCTGTTCAACACATCCCCTACCCCGTTAAACACCCCAACTCCCCTTAACGCCCTTCACCTCCTTAAAACACCTTAACCCCTGTAAAAACCCCATTCCCCTTCAAAATACCCCATCCTCCCAAAAACATGCCCACCCTTCCAAACACATCCTCAAAATCTCGCCAACCCCCTTAAAACAGCTCACCCCCCATACTCCAAAACACCCCACCCCCTCAAAACACCCCACCCTCAAAATTACCCCAACCCCCTAAAACATCCCTACCTGCTGTGGTGAACGTATTGCAGTAACCATTCACCATGTATGTAACTGTACCACGCTGTTGCCCGTGAGGGCTCCACCTATGGACCATTGTATGGTATTACTCTGAATGATTCAGGTTGGTGCCCTTGTGGGCTCCGCCCCTGGCTCCGCCCCCTTGAGGGGAGGTATAAAGAGCAGTAGCCCTGTAGGCGGTTCTCAGTAGTAGACCAGTCGCAAGCAGGCACTGTTCTAGTCGATTAAAGCCACAGTTTACATGTACTCTCTCGCGTGAATTGATGGTCGCATCACCTGCCCCACACCGTCTCCTTCATACCCACTCCCTTTCGCCCACTCCTCAGAACACACTCTCCTGTCTCCTCAGGTATTCCCACCATCACCACATCATCCACACACTATCCAGAACTATCCACAGGCCTTCATCCCAACTCCACACTCATCTTCCAGCCTCTACCAACATCACCTTCCGCATCACCGCCAGCCAGTGTTCCTCAGCTCTCTGTATCCAGTCCTTACCCAGCCAGTGTTCCCCAGCCAGTGCTCCCCGAACACTGTCCTTACCCAGCCAGTGTTCCTCAGCCAGTGCTCCCCGAACACTGTCCTTACCCAGCCAGTGTTCCTCAGTTCTCTGTATCCAGTCCTTACCCAGCCAGTGTTCCCCAGCCAGTGCTCCATGAACACTGTCCTTACCCAGCCAGTGTTCCCCAGCCAGTGCTCCCCGAACCCAGTCCTTACCCAGCTAGTGTTCCCCAGCCAGTGCTCCCCGAACACAGCCCTTACCCAGCCAGGGTTCCCCAGCCAGTGCTCCCCGAACACTGTCCTTACCCAGCCAGTGTTCCCCAGCCAGTGCTCCCCGAACACAGCCCTTACCCAGCCAGTGTTCCCCAGCCAGTGCTCCCCGAACACAGCCCTTACCCAGCCAGTGTTCCCCAGCCAGTGCTCCCCGAACACTGTCCTTACCCAGCCAGTGTTCCCCAGCCAGTGCTCCCCGAACCCAGTCCTTACCCAGCTAGTGTTCCCCAGCCAGTGCTCCCCGAACACTGTCCTTACCCAGCCAGTGTTCCCCAGCCAGTGCTCCCCGAACACTGTCCATACCCAGCCGGTGTTCCCCAGCCAGTGCTCCCCGAACACTGTCCGTACCCAGCCAGTGCTCCCCAGCCGGGGCCCCGAACCCAGTCCTTACCCAGCCAGTGCTCCCCAGCCAGTGCTCCCCGAACACTGTCCTTACCCAGCCAGTGTTCCCCAGCCAGTGCTCCCCGAACCCAGTCCTTACCCAGCTAGTGTTCCCCAGCCAGTGCTCCCCGAACACTGTCCGTACCCAGCCAGTGTTCCCCGAACCCAGTCCTTACCCAGCCAGTGTTCCCCAGCCAGTGCTCCCCGAACACTGTCCTTACCCAGCCAGTGTTCCCCAGCCAGTGCTCCCCGAACACTGTCCTTACCCAGCCAGTGTTCCCCAGCCAGGGCCCCAAACCCAGTCCTTACCCAGCCAGTGTTCCCCAGCCAGTGCTCCCCGAACACTGTCCTTACCCAGCCAGTGTTCCCCAGCCAGTGCTCCCCGAACACTGTCCTTACCCAGCCAGTGTTCCCCAGCCAGTGCTCCCCGAACACTGTCCTTACCCAGTCAGTGCTCCCCAGCCAGTGCTCCCCGAACACTGTCCTTACCCAGCCAGTGCTCCCCAGCCAGTGCTCCCCGAACACTGTCCTTACCCAGCCAGTGCTCCCCAGCCAGTGCTCCCCGAACACTGTCCTTACCCAGCCAGTGCTCCCCAGCCAGTGCTCCCCGAACCCAGTCCTTACCCAGCCAGTGTTCCCCAGCCAGTGCTCCCCGAACCCAGTCCTTACCCAGCCAGTGTTCCCCAGCCAGTGCTGCCCGAACCCAGTCCTTACCCAGCCAGTGTTCCCCGAACCCAGTCCTTACCCAGCCAGTGCTCCCCGAACACTGTCCTTACCCAGCCAGTGTTCCCCAGCCAGTGCTCCCTGAACACTGTCCTTACCCAGCCAGTGTTCCCCAGCCATGGCCCCAAACCCAGTCCTTACCCAGCCAGTGTTCCCCAGCCAGGTCCCCGAACCCAGTTGAGAAAGCCTTCCAGTTCCTCATGAAGTTGGTTTTTCCATTCATTCTCCTCTGGAAAACCTTGAGGAAACAGGAAAACAATTATCATTCCATTAGTGATCCCCTGTGTCCACAGGGCTGGAAGGGCAAACCGAGGGAATATCCTAAGCTGAGTGCGCGTTCACGGGATCAGGAATACTGACAGAGAACTTGGCCGGGATTCACCCCTACCCGGCGGGGCGGGGGTTCCCAGCGTGTCGGAGTGGCGTGAAACACTCCAGCATCGGGCCGCCCCAAAGGTGCGGAAGTCTCCACATCTTTAGGGGTCAGGCCCTAACATTGAGGGGCTAGGCCCGCGCCGGAGTGGTTGGCGTTCGGCCGTCTGGCGGGAACGGCCTTTGGCGCCACGCCAGCCGGGGCCGAAGGGACTTCACCGTTCGGCGGAAGTCCGCGCATGCACCGGAGTGTCAGCGGCTGCTGACGTCATCCCCGTGCATGCGCAGGGGAGGGGGTCTCTTCCGCCTCTGCCGTCGTGAAGACTGTGGTGAAGGCGGAAGGAAAAGAGTGCCCCCACGACACAGGCCCGCCCGCCGATTGGTGGGCCCCGATCGCGGGCCAGGCACCGTGGGGGCACCCCCCGCCCCCCCCCCTCCCCCGCCTCCCCCTCAGGACCCTGGAGCCCGCTCACGCCGCCTGCTCCCGCCGGTAAGGTGGTTTGATCCACGCCGGCGGGACCAGCGGCGGGACTTTGGCCCATCGCAGGCCGGAGAATCGCCGGGGAGGAGGCACGCCGACCAGCGCGATTCCCACCCCCGCCGAATCTCCAGTGCCGGAGTCTTCGGGACACAGCGGGGGCGGGGTTGAAGCGGGGGGGTCGGAGAATCCCACCCCTCAATCTTTAATCAGCTGGGATGCAAATTCTGGAGTGCCTTTAATCGAACCTGACATCGTGTTTAAACTCTGACCTGCATCACTGACTCTGATCCCGTGTTTAAACTCTGACCTGCATCACTGACTCTGATCCCGTATTTAAACTCTGACCTGCATCACTGACTCTGATCCCGTATTTAAACTCTGACCTGCATCACTGACTCTGATCCCGTGTTTAAACTCTGACCTGCATCACTGACTCTGATCCCGTGTTTAAACTCTGACCTGCATCACTGACTCTGATCCCGTATTTAAACTCTGACCTGCATCACTGACTCTGACCCTAAATTCTGGCCCTGCATCGAACGGCTCTGACTCAGTTTTTTAATACTGACCCACATCACTGACTCTGATCCCGTGTTTAAACTCTGACCCACATCACTGACTCTGATCCCGTGTTTAAACTCTGACCCCACATCACGGACTCTGACCCCGTGTTTAAACTCTGACCCCACATCACGGACTCTGACCCCGTGTTTAAACTCTGACCCCACACCACTAACTCTGACCCTGTGTTTAAACTCTGACCCCACACCACTGGCTCTGACCCCGTGTTTAAACTCTGACCCCACACCACTGGCTCTGACTCCATGTTTAAACTCTGACCCCAGACCACTGACCCCGTGTTTAAACTCTGACCCCAGAATACTGGCTCTAACCCTTTGAGGGTGAAAGATAAACTCTTTCAATTACTTTTTTAAAAATTCTGAGGCCAATTGCCCTTGAAGGTTGTCTTTCCCATGATTCTAGTAGGTGGGCCTCTAACACTTGAGTCGATTATAGACTGGATCCAACCCATGACCCCTGACCTCTGACGTGTCACCAACTCCAACTGACTGACATCCTGCGGGATTTAACCACATCACCATCGGCTTTGTGCTGGCAAATAGCTTTCTCCCACCATCTCCAATAATTTGCATAACAAAATTGAAGTAATACCACCCCATTTTGCTTTTATTTTGTTTTCCCTTTAATACAGTGAGCTTTCTCCTGGTTGTTATTGGGTGGCATGTCCAGCTGATTAACCTTGAATTCCTGAGCATAATGCCAAGGACAATCCCAAGGGAATGTCCAGAAAAAACTGGGTAATAATCCTGCAACTGCCTCGCTAACAGCACAGTGGGTGTACCTACACCTCTGGGACTGCAGTGGTTTAAGAAGGCAGCTCAACATCACCTTCTCAAGGGGCAATTAGGGATGGGCAATAAATGCTGGTCTAGTCAGTGACGGCCACACCCCATTTTTTTTAAATCCCGAAGAAAATCCCGAGGCAACCCCAATTCGGAGGTCTATGAGAACAATCCCGAGGAAATCCGTGGGTAAACACCAAACTCTCGGACAATCCTGAGGGAAACCCCGCAGTAATCCCAAAGACAATTCCCAGGGTAATCAGGGGGTCCGGATCATACTTACCATCCAGCCTCCCCCATTGGTTGTCATATCACAGTAAACCTTGAAGGGTTTGTCTTTGTTCCCGTCTAAGTAGAGCGTAACCACGCTCGAGTCTTTCCTTCCATTGCTGTGTTCCTCTCCGCAATCTTTGGGGAATGGGATGTCGGCACTGACTGCAGAAAGAATCATAGAGAGAGAGTGAGAGGGAAAATCCCAGTGTGCACTGGGGAGTCCATGGGCGTGCTCACGAAGGAGATTCCTGGTATTCCAAATCAGAAATTGGGAATGGGGCAAAAGCTCGAGCTTATACTTGTCCCTTCTACGGAATATAGAACGTAGAACATACAGTGCCGAAGGAGGCCATTCGGCCCATCGAGTCTGCACCGACCCACTTACGCCCTCACTTCCACCCTATTCCCTGTAGCCCAATAACCCCTGCTAACCTTTTGGTCACTAAGGGCAATTTATCACGGCAATCCACCTGACCAGAACGTCTTTGGACTGTGGGAGGAAACCGGAGCACCCGGAGGAAACCCACGCAGACACGGGGAGGATGTGCAGACTCCGCACAGACAGTGACCCAAGCCGGGAATCGAACCTGGGACCTTGGCGCTGTGAAGCCACAGTGCTAACCACTGTGCTACTGTGCTGCCCTATAAGGCAGTTGGAGCAAAAATTTCAACATGTTTCCCCAAAGATTCATGGGATGGGCGGGGATAGACACCACAGATAAAGTTGCTGAGGGTTACGGTTGCTGTGGGTTACGGTTGCTGTGGGTTACGGTTGTGTTGCGGTCCTGTTGCTGTGGGTTACGGTTGTGTTGGGGTTCTGTTGCTGTGGGTTACGGTTGTGTTGGAGTTCGGTTGCTGTGGGTTACGGTTGTGTTGCAGTTCAGTTGCTGTGGGTTACGGTTGTGTTGGGGTTCTGTTGCTGTGGGTTCCGGTTGTGTTGGGGTTCTGTTGCTGTGGGTTACGGTTGTGTTGGAGTTCGGTTGCTGTGGGTTACGGTTGTGTTGCAGTTCAGTTGCTGTGGGTTACGGTTGTGTTGGGGTTCTGTTGCTGTGGGTTACGGTTGTGTTGGGGTTCTGTTGCTGTAGGTTACGGTTGTGTTGGAGTACTGTTGCTGTGGGTTACGGTTGTGTTGGGGTTCTGTTGCTGTGGGTTACGGTTGTGTTGGGGTTCTGTTGCTGTGGGTTACGGTTGCTGTGGGTTACGGTTGTGTTGGGGTTCTGTTGCTGTGGGTTACAGTTGTATTGGGGTTCTGTTGCTGTGGGTTACGGTTGTATTGGTGTTGTGTTGCAGTGGGTTACGGTTGTGTTGGGGTTCTGTTGCTGTGGATTACGGTTGTGTTGGGGTTCTGTTGCTGTGGGTTACGGTTGTGTTGGGGTTCTGTTGCTGTGGGTTACGGTTGTGTTGCAGTTCGGTTGCTGTGGGTTACGGGTGTGTTGGGGTTCGGTTGCTGTGGGTTACGGTTGTGTTGCAGTTAGGTTGCTGTGGGTTACGGTTGTGTTGCGGTTCTGTTGCTGTGGGTTACGGTTGCTGTGGGTTACGGTTGTGTTGCAGTTCGGTTGCTGTGGGTTACAGTTGTGTTGTGGTTCTGTTGCTGTGGGTTACGGTAGTGTTGCAGTTCGGTCGCTGTGGGTTACGGTTGTGTTGGGGTTACGGTTGCTGTGGGTTACGGTTGCTGTGGGTTACGGTTGTGTTGCTGTGGGTTACGGTTGCTGTGGGTTACGGTTGTGTTAGGGTTCTGTTGCTGTGGGTTACGGTTGCTGTGGGTTACGGTTGTGTTGGGGTTCTGTTGCTGTGGGTTACAGTTGTGTTGCAGTTCAGTTGCTGTGGGTTACGGTTGTGTTGGGGTTCTGTTGCTGTGGGTTACGGTTGTGTTGGAGTTCGGTTGCTGTGGGTTACGGTTGTGTTGCAGTTCAGTTGCTGTGGGTTACGGTTGTGTTGGGGTTCTGTTGCTGTGGGTTCCGGTTGTGTTGGGGTTCTGTTGCTGTAGGTTACGGTTGTGTTGGAGTACTGTTGCTGTGGGTTACGGTTGTGTTGGGGTTCTGTTGCTGTGGGTTACGGTTGCTGTGGGTTACGGTTGTGTTGGGGTTATGTTGCTGTGGGTTACAGTTGTATTGGGGTTCTGTTGCTGTGGGTTACGGTTGTATTGGTGTTGTGTTGCTGTGGGTTACGGTTGTGTTGCAGTTCGGTTGCTGTGGGTTACGGTTGTGTTAGGGTTCTGTTTCTGTGGATTACGGTTGTGTTGGGGTTCTGTTGCTGTGGGTTACGGTTGTGTTGGGGTTCTGTTGCTGTGGGTTACGGTTGTGTTGCAGTTCGGTTGCTGTGGGTTACGGGTGTGTTGGGGTTCGGTTGCTGTGGGTTACGGTTGTGTTGCAGTTAGGTTGCTGTGGGTTACGGTTGTGTTGCGGTTCTGTTGCTGTGGGTTACGGTTGCTGTGGGTTACGGTTGTGTTGCAGTTCGGTTGCTGTGGGTTACGGTAGTGTTGCAGTTCGGTTGCTGTGGGTTACAGTTGTGTTGTGGTTCTGTTGCTGTGGGTTACGGTAGTGTTGCAGTTCGGTCGCTGTGGGTTACGGTTGTGTTGGGGTTACGGTTGCTGTGGGTTACGGTTGCTGTGGGTTACGGTTGTGTTGCTGTGGGTTACGGTTGCTGTGGGTTACGGTTGTGTTAGGGTTCTGTTGCTGTGGGTTACGGTTGCTGTGGGTTACGGTTGTGTTGGGGTTCTGTTGCTGTGGGTTACAGTTGTGTTGGGGTTCTGCTGCTGTGGGTTACGGTTGTGTTGGGGTTCTGTTGCTGTGGGTTACGGTTGTGTTGCAGTTCGGTTGCTGTGGGTTACGGGTGTGTTGGGGTTCGGTTGCTGTGGGTTACGGTTGTGTTGCAGTTAGGTTGCTGTGGGTTACGGTTGTGTTGCGGTTCTGTTGCTGTGGGTTACGGTTGCTGTGGGTTCCGGTTGTGTTGCAGTTCGGTTGCTGTGGGTTACAGTTGTGTTGGGGTTCTGTTGCTGTGGGTTACGGTAGTGTTGCAGTTCGGTCGCTGTGGGTTACGGTTGTGTTGGGGTTACGGTTGCTGTGGGTTACGGTTGCTGTGGGTTATGGTTGTGTTGCTGTGGGTTACGGTTGCTGTGGGTTACGGTTGTGTTAGGGTTCTGTTGCTGTGGGTTACGGTTGCTGTGGGTTACGGTTGTGTTGGGGTTCTGTTGCTGTGGGTTACGGTTGTGTTGGGGTTCTGTTGCTGTGGGTTACGGTTGTGTTGGGATCCTGTTGCTGAGGGTTACGGTTGTGTTGAGGTTCTGTTGCTGTGGGTTACGGTTGTGTTGCAGTTCAGTTGCTGTGGGTTACGGCTGTGTTGGGGTTCTGTTGCTGTGGGTTACGGTTGTGTTGGGGTTCTGTTGCTGTGGGTTACGGTAGTGTTGAGGTTCTGTTGCTGTGGGTTACGGTTGTGTTGAGGTTCTGTTGCTGTGGGTTACGGTTGTGTTGCAGTTCGGTTGCTGTGGGTTACGGTTGTGTTGGGGTTCTGTTGCTGTGGGTTACGGTTGTGTTGAGGTTCTGTTGCTGTGGGTTACGGTTGTGTTGCAGTTCGGTTGCTGTGGGTTACGGTTGTGTTGGGGTTCTGTTGCTGTGGGTTACGGTTGTTTTGGGGTTCTGTTGCTGTGGGTTACGGTTGTGTTGCAGTTTGGTTGCTGTGGGTTACGGTTGTGTTAGGGTTCTGTTGCTGTGGTTTACGGTTGTGTTGCAGTTCGGTTGGTGAGGGTTACGATTGTGTTGGGGTTCTGTTGCTGTGGGTTACGGTTGTGTTGCAGTTCGGTTGCTGTGGGTTACGTTGTGTTGCAGTTCGGTTGCTGTGGGTTACGGTTGTGTTGCAGTTCGGTTGCTGTGGGTTACGGTTGCTGTGGGTTACGGTTGTGTTGTAGTTCGGTTGCTGTGAATTAGGGTTGTGTTGCAGTTCGGTTGCTGTGGGTTACGGTTGCTGTGGGTTACGGTTGTGTTGCAGTTCGGTTGCTGTGGGTTATGGTTGTGTTGCAGTTCGGTTGCTGTGGGTTACGGTTGTGTTGCAGTTCTGTTGCTGTGGGTTACGGTTGCTGTGGGTTACGGTTGTGTTGCAGTTCGGTTGCTGTGGGTTATGGTTGTGTTGCAGTTCGGTTGCTGTGGGTTACGGTTGCTGTGGGTTATGGTTGTGTTGTAGTTCGGTTGCTGTGGGTTAGGGTTGTGTTGCAGTTCGGTTGCTGTGGGTTACGGTTGCTGTGGGTTACGGTTGTGTTGCAGTTCGGTTGCTGTGGGTTACGGTTGCTGTGGGTTACGGTTGTATTGCAGTTCGGTTGCTGTGGGTTATGGTTGTGTTTGGGGTTCTGTTGCTAGATTTGCCATTCAGAGACTCTGAATAATAATCTCGGACAACCATTCCGAATCCCACTGGGGCATTGAAAGCTGGTCTCAGTAAAAACGGCCAGACTTCTCCGACTGTTGGAATTCTGTTTTCCCGCTCGTGGGTTTTCCGGTCATATGGAAATCCCATTGACTGGCGGTGGGAGTAGAGAATGCCGCTGCCAGCGAAGTGCTGGGGTGGGGGGGGGGGGGGGGGGGGGGGGGGGGGGGACAATCCAGTCCATAAACTGCCGAATTGCTGTTAAAAAAACATCCCAAGTGTTTCACTGGAGCCCTTTCCCAGAGGGGCGTCTGCCAGCCTCACCCAGCCTGGGCGTGACTCCAGGAACACACATCACTCTATGTATCTGACTATTAACTACATAGAACATAGAACATAGAACATGGAACAGTACAGCACAGAACAGGCCCTTCAGCCCTCAATGTTGTGCCGAGCCATGATCACCCTACTCAAACCCACGTATCCACCCTATACCCGTAACCCAACAACCCCCCCCTTAACCTTACTTTTATTAGGACACTACGGGCAATTTAGCATGGCCAATCCACCTAACCCGCACATCTTTGGACTGTGGGAGGAAACCGGAGCACCCGGAGAAAACCCACACACACAGGGGGAGGACGTGCAGACTCCGCACAGACAGTGACCCAGCGGGAACTACCCTCAGAAACAGACTATACCAAATCGTGGGGGGTATAGAACACATCACTGCCACCACCTTCTCTGTGCAAGGGAGCAAATGAGCAATTAAAAGTTCTGCTTCAGTTGGACAGGGCATTTCTGGACTATTATTTTTTTAATTTGTAAATGGGATGTGGGCGTCGCCGGCTGGACCAACATTTCTTGCCCATCCTGAGGGTATTTAAGAGTCACCACATTGCTGTGGGTCTGGAGTCACATGTGGACCAGACTGGGTAAGGACGGCAGATTCCCGTCCCTAATGTGAACCAGATGGGTTATGGTGGGATTTGTACCTGGGAGGGTGTGACTGTGGGTCTCTGGGTTAATAGCCCAGTGACAATAGCAC
>NW_024055838.1:28409-54781 GCF_902713615.1 Scyliorhinus canicula | reverse complement strand
ATCTTCCAGTGCCTCCCGATCTTTATCCCACGGACCTTCTTCAAAAGGACCGGCAAAATCATCATGAGCTTTGTCTGGGCGGGAAAATCCCCGAGGGCGAAGGCGGCGATGTTGGAGAGGAACCGCAGCGAGGGAGGGCTGGCTTTGCCGAGTCTGATTAATTATTACTGGGCGGCCAACATCGCTATGATAAGGAAGTGGATGGTGGGTACGGGGTCTATCTGGGAGCGGGTGGAGGCGGCCTCATGCAGGGGCTCCAGCTTGGCAGCCCTGGTCACGGCTCTCCTACCACTGCCGCCGACCAGGTACTCCACCAGCCCGGTAGTGGGGGCAGCCCTGCGGATATGGGGCCAGTGGAGGAGGCATGTAGGGGAGTTGGGGGCGTCTGTCTGGGCACCAATATGTGATAACCATCGAATTGCCCCCGGGAGTATGGATAGGGGGTTTCGAACATGGCGGCGGGTGGGGTGAGGAGGGTGAGCGATATGTTCCTGGAAGGGAGCTTTGCGAGTCTGAGGGGTTTGGAGGAGAAATTTGGGCTGGTAAGGGGAAATGATTTCAGGTACTTACAGAAGCGGGACTTTGTCCGTAGACAGGTCCCATCCTTCCCACGCCTCCCGCCATTGGGGATCCAAGACAGAATAGTCTCTAGAGGAGAAGGAGGAGAGGGTAGAGTCTCAGATATTTACAAGGTGCTCATGAAGGGGGAAGAGTCCCAGACGGAGGAACTGAAACTGAAATGGGAGGAGCTTGGCGGGGAAATGGAGGATGGGCTGTGGGCAGAGGCCCTGAGTAGGGTAAACTCAACCGCAACATGTGCCAGGCTCGGGCTGATTCAATTTAAGGTCGTTCACCGGGCCCACATGACGGTGGCTCGGATGAGCAAATTCTTTGGGATAGAGGAGAAGTGCGCTAGGTGCGTGGGAGGACCAGCGAACCACGTTCACATGTTTTGGGCATGCCCTAAGCCTAGGGGGTACTGGGAGGGATTTGCGGGCGTCGTGTCCCGGGTGCTAAAAACAAGGGTGGCGATGGGTCCAGGGGTGGCAATTTTTGGGGTTTCGGAAGACCCGGGAGTCCAGGGGGAGAAAGAGGCCGTTGTTTTGGCCTTTGCTTCCCTGATAGCCCGGCGGCGAATACTGCTGGCATGGAGGGATTCAAAGCTCCCGAAGACTGAGTGATGGCTTGCGGACATGTCGAGTTTTCTGGGTGTGGAAAAAATTAAGTTTGCCTTGAGGGGATCTGTACAGGGGTTCGCCCGGAGGTGGCAAGCATTTATTGACTTCTTTGCGGGAGAGTGAACGTCAGCAGGGGGGGGGCAGAGTTTAGAGTAGGAGGGATAAATAGGCGGGTCGTGTCGATGGGGGAGGAGCGGGCTTGTGCGACATGGTTTGATTGAAGTATTGATTTTACGTTGATGTTTGCACATTTTTGCCTTTTTATTTTTTGTTGTTACCTGTAACTGTTTACAATACCGAAAAAGACCTCAATAAAATTGTTTGATAAAAAAAAATACATGTCACTGGAGGGGGGACTTTATCCACCCCCTTCTTTTCTGTTTTTGTTAAAGGAAATACATACAGAACAAGCAACAGGAAACAAAACTGGGTGAGTGTGGCACCTGGGCAGTGCCCCTGATGTTGCTGGCTGCCCCTGGTCGGTTTTCGCTGTTGCCGTGTGTTCGCCTCCATCTCGGATGTCTGTCGTTCACTCCTCCCGCACTTTCTTACTCTCTGTTGCCCCGCTGTGTTCGTTGTCGTCTCCCCGAGCTCTCCGTCCAGTTTGTGTTCCCCTCGTCTTTCCTGCCCCCTCCCTCCCTCCCTCCCTCCCTCCTCCTCCTCTCCAGGTCCTCCCTCCTGTCCCTCTCTTGGCTCATGTCTTGGCCACTTTCCGCTGACTCTCGATTATTCTTCAGTCTGTTCGTTGACCACGAACAGGTCCCTGGAACAGTTGGGTGAATGGCTCCCATGCCTTGAGGAAGCCATCTTCTGACCCCCCCCCCCCCCCCCCCCCCCCCCCGAATGATTTGGAGATTCCGAGAGGTCGGACAGCCAGTCTGCAGCTCTGGGCGGTGCTGCTGACCGCCAGCCAAACAGGATTCTACGGCGGGCGATCAGGGAGGCAAAGGCAAGGGCGTCCGCCCTCCTCCCCAGGAATCGGTCTGGCTGGTCTGAAACCCCGAAGACCGCCACTATCGGGCATGGCTCCACCCTCACCCCCACCACTTTGGGCATTGCCTCGAAGAAGGCTGTCCCGTGCTCTGCAAGTCTGGGGAAAGACCCGAACATATGGGCGTGGTTGGCCAGGCCTCCTTGGCACCGCTCACATCTATCCTCCACCTCCATGAAGAACCAACTCATACGGTTTCTTGTTAACTGGGCTCTGTGTCCAGCCTTTACTTGCATTAGGTTGAGTCTTGCGCATGTGGAGGTGGAGTTGACCCTATGCAGTGCTTCACTCCCTTCTGATCAATGGTAACCCCCAGGATGTTGATTGTGGGGGATTCAGCGATGGGAATGCCATTGAATGTCAAGGGGCGATGGTTAGATCCTCTCTTGTAGGAGATGGTCATTGCCTGGGGCTTGTGTGGCGTGAATGTAACTTGCCACTTGCCAGCCCCAAGCCTGGATATTGTCCAGGTCTTGCTGCATTTGGACACGGACTGCTTCATTATCTGAGGAGTTGTGAATGGTGCTGAACATTGTGCAGTCATCCGCAAACATCCCCACTTCTGACCTTATGTTGGGAGGGAGGTGATGGATGAAGGAGCGGATGATGGTTGGGCCCAGCACTCTGATGGAGAAGTAGGTGGGTCATCATAGTGGCAATCATCATTTTCCAATTCTCTGGGACTGAGGATGGTGCCGAGGGGATGTTAATGTTGAAGTGTCGTTTCCAACAGGAAAAAAGGATTGGCTGACTCAGCTCCTACAACCCTCCCCATCGCTAACCTCATATAGTCCCTACAACCCTCCCCATCTTGAACCTCCGCCAGCCCCTACAACCCTCCCTATCTCTGTAACCTCCTCCAGCCCCTACAACCCTTCCCTATCTCTGTAACCTCCTCTAGTCCCTACAACCCTCCCTATCTCTGTAACCTCCTCCAGTCCCTACAACCCTCCCTATCTCTGTAACCTCCAGCCCCTACAACCCTCCCTATCTCTGTAACCTCCAGTCCCAACAACCCTCCCTATCTGTATCCTCCTCCAGTCCCTACAACCCTCCCTATCTCTGTAACCTCCTCCAGGCCCCTACAACCCTCCCTATCTCTGTAACCTCCTCCAGCCCCTACAACCCTCCCTATCTCTGTAACCTCCTCCAGCCCCTACAACCCTCCCTATCTCTATAACCTCCTCCAGTCCCTACAACCCTCCCTATCTCTGTAACCTCCTCCAGCCCCTACAACCCTCCATTATCTCTGTAACCTCCTCCCAGCCCCTACAACCCTCCCTATCTCTGTAACCTCCTCCAGCCCCTACACCCCTCCCTATCTCTGTAAACTCCTCCAGCCCCTACAACCCTCCCTATCTCTGTAACCTCCTCCAGTCCCTACAACCCTCCCTATCTCTGTAACCTCCTCCAGCCCCTACAACCCTCCCTATCTCTGTAACCTCCTCCAGTCCCTACAACCCTCCCTATCTCTGTAACCTCCTCCAGCCCCTACAACCCTCCCTATCTCTGTAACCTCCTCCAGTCCCTACAACCCTCCCTATCTCTGTAACCTCCTCCAGCCCCTACAACCCTCCCTATCCCTGTAACCTCCTCCAGCCCCTACAACCCTCCCTATCTGTAACCTCCTCCAGTCCCTACAACCCTCCCTATCTCTGTAACCTCCTCCAGCCCCTACAAACCTCCCTATCCCTGTAACCTCCTCCAGCCCTACAACCCTCCCTATCTGTAACCTCCTCCAGTCCCTACTACCCTTCCTATCTCTGAAACCTCCTCCAGCCCCCGCCGAGATCTCGGGGTTCCCCAATCCCGGCCTCTCGATCCCCGATTTTAGTCACTCCATTGTCGGCCGTGCCTCCAGCTGCCTGGGCTCCGCGACGCCCGATCCCTCGCCACCCTTTAAGACTCTCCGTAAAGTGCCCTTTTTCATCGAGGCTTTGGTCAGCTGCTCGAATATCTCATGTGGCTCGGGGTTAGATTCTGCTGTCAAATCGCTCGGTCAACCTCATCAGCGAGAGACATGCGACCAAACATTGCGGAAGCTTCTGGAACCTTGGAGATGTGGTTTGGATGTCGGCGAGATTGGCCGACCAACAGCAACTGGACAGTCGCTAAACCCAGGTTGACGGGAACGGAAGGGGTCATTCCTGGCCTGTCCAGGATTTCTTGCCCACAATGGGTCGCCCCCTTCAGGAGGTTGGAGGTGAGTTGCCAATTTTGATGGCAGGTGTGCGGAGCTTTTATTCGGGTCTCTGGAGCAGAGACACTTTTATAATAATAATAATCTTTGTCACAAGACCGGACAGCAGGGTAGCACATTGGTTAGCACTGTTGCTTCACAGCTCCAGGGCCCCAGGTTCAATTCCCAGCTGGGTCACTGTCTGTGCGGAGTCTGCACATCCTCCCCGTGTGTGCGTGGGTTTCCTCCGGGTGCTCCGGTTTCCTCCCACAGTCCAAAGATGTGCAGGTTAGGGTGGATTGGCCGTGATAAATTGCCCGTAGTGTCCAAAATTGCCCTTAGTGTTGGGTGGGGTTACTGAGTTATGGGGATGGGGTGGAGGTGTTGACCTTGGGTAGGGTGCTCTTTCCAAGAGCCGGTGCAGACTCGATGGGCAGAATGGCCTCCTTCTGCACTGTAAATTCTATGAAACTATGAAGTTACTGTGAAAAGCCCCTAGTCCCCACATTCCGGCGCCTGTTCGGGTACAGGGAGGGAGAATTCAGAATGTCCAATTCACCCAACAGCACGTCTTTCGGGGACTGACAATCATCAAATTTACATTGCAGAAGGAGGCCATTCGGCCCATCGGCATGATGGGAAAACTAGTCAAGTCTTCTTGGTACAAGTGAATTTAAACTGATTTTCATATAACCTAAGGCCCAGAATACAGAGACAGCCGAGGTCAGCATGTCTTGGGAACTGGGTGACTCTGAGAGTCTAGATAAGGCTTGGAGCTAGAAGTAGTCTTAATACATAACAAGCTGAACAACTATTTCTGCCTGTATGTAAACAAGTTTGTCCAGTTCTT
Organism: Scyliorhinus canicula; assembly: GCF_902713615.1. NCBI lineage: Eukaryota > Metazoa > Chordata > Chondrichthyes > Carcharhiniformes > Scyliorhinidae > Scyliorhinus > Scyliorhinus canicula. The sequence goes on along the minus strand of NW_024055838.1, from coordinate 49,583 downwards.
AAAACAAAGACAAGATAATGATATGAAACTCAAGTCCCCTAAAGGTCAGAAGGTGACGCCATTGTAACGATTATTACTTATGTTTTACTTTCAATCAAATTCCTGACCAAGCTGTATTCATGTTATCTTGATCCTATAATGTATAAGAATCGCCTTCTTTTCTGTACTATCGCAGACTTGGGACGGACTCCGCAGTTTGTAATTGACTGCCTTCCGACTCCAAGTATCAGCCATTTTCTGCTAGCAGTTCTAATTAGTGAATAAAGTTCAGTTTTGCTTATCTAATGAATGCTGTTTGAATTTGTCTATCACAGTCAAGACGCGGGGAAAATATAAAATACAACAGAGTCTGCTCCGGCTCTTGGAAAGAGCACCCTACCCAAGCCCCACACCCCCACCCTATCCCCATAACCCAGTAACCCCACCCAATGCTAAGGGCAATTTCGGACACTGAGGGACAATTTAGCACGGCCAATCCACCTAACCTGCACATCTTTGGACTGTGGGAGGAAACCGGAGCACCCGGAGGGAAACCCACGCAGACACGGGGAGGACGTGCAGACTCCACACAGACAGTGACCTTGTCCGGTGTCAAGTTCGGCAACAAACTGCGATACACCCGAAGGATTCTTGATGCTCTCGTACATACCAGCCCTTTACGAAATATATACATTTATTTTCAACAAGTGGATGTAAAGAACCCTGGGACCCTTCAGCTGCTGTGCTGAAGGGACAGTGCTAACCACTGTGCTGCCCCATAATAAGAAACAACATCAAAGGGCCCGTCCGGGATTTGAACCCAGGGTCGCTCCAAAACGCATGGAGCACAACAACCGAAGCCAGAATCTGACCCCCACCGTCCGACCCCCACCGTCCCGTCTTTAACAGCGCGAAGGGGCTAAAGCCATCACTTGAGGTATTCGATGCACGGAGCAGCGTGCTTGGCGCAAAACAAGTCTTTAATCAGAATTTCATCATGTCACAGACATTCAAAGCCTCGCGGGACAGAACGTCCGTCAGCAGCAGGCAATTGCCAATAAAAAATATATTGTCCGGTGTCAAGTTAGCCAACAAACTGCGATACACCCGAAGGATTCTTGCTGCTCTCGTACATACCAGCCCTTTACGAAATATATACATTTCTTTTCAGCAAGTGGATGGAAAGTTTTCAGGTGCTTGGCCTAAATCCAGGCCCTTGGCCTAAATCCAGGCCCTTGGCCTAAATCCAGGCCCTTGGCCTAAATCCAGGCCCTTGGCCTAAATCCAGGCCCCAGACGTCCCTGTGGGGGGGCTCAGTTGGAAAGCGGGATAGCTGCCCTGCCTCATTCAAAATGGCCGCCGACGCCAAGCAGCTCGCTGAATGTCGCCCGTCTCGGGAAGTTGCTTCGAGGGACGCCCAACCGTCCATCGGGCGCTGAATACGACGATAGAATTAATTAGGGGTTTGACGCTTTAACAATCAGGGGGTCGTCCATTCCAAACGGAGATGGGGGGGGAATGTTTTCCCTCAGAGGCTGGTGACTCTCCGGAAGTCTCTTCCTCAAAAGGCAGCGGGAGTAGAATCTGGGAATATTTTTAAGGCGGAGCGGGAGAGATTCCTGATTAACGAGGGGGGGGTGAAAGGTCGGGGGGGGTCGGCAGGAATGTGGGGTCGCGGTCACAATCAGATTGGCCTCCATCCTATCGAATGGGGCTGAGTGGCCTCCATCCTTGGTTGGCAGTGGGTATGGAGAGAAACTATTTTGGTTGGTGCGAGGTGGGGGGAGGGAGGGGACAGTCCAGATAAATTGGGGAGGGGGGAGGGGGGAGGAAACCATAACAAATGTGAGGCAGGCTGTTCAGGGGCTAGGCCGAGAAACGACTGTTCACAAACAGAAGGGGAATAGAAATCTGGAACGATGCTGACGGGGGGGGGGCGATGAACGACCGCCAGCATCGCTAAACCTGTTTGGACGAACGAAGCATTGAGTGGTCAGGAGGGCGACACTGGACTGCACATCGCCTGCTCCACGATGCTCAGAGTTCCTCTTCCCGCGGGACACGGGTTCAGGGGCAGGATTCTGCAGACCAAGGTCGCGGCTCCTACTTGGTTTTCCTCCTCCCTTTGCCTTTGCCGCCTTGCGCCATCTTCCGCATGTCCTTCTTCATCCTGGCGTCCACCACACGGAATTGACCCTTGACCCCGGCCGGCCGACTGACCTTGCGGCCGGCGCCCCGTTTCGCCACGAGGTAGGTGATCTCGCGCTTCTCCTTCAGTCCGGCCTTTTTGTAGATGCTGCGGGAGGTGGAGGAGGAGCGTTACTAGGGCCACACTATCATGTGGTATCATTCAGTGACACGTTGACAGGGCCGCACTATCGAGGGGTCAGTGACACGTTGACAGGGCCGCACTATAGAGGGGTCAGTCAGTGACACAGTGACAGGGCCGCACTATCGAGGGGTCAGTCAGTGACACAGTGACAGGGCTGCACTATCGAGGGGTCAGTCAGTGACACAGTGACAGGGCCGCACTGTCGTGGGGTCAGTTAGTGACACAGTGACAGTGCCGCACTGTCGTGGGGTCAGTTAGTGACACAGTGACAGGGCCGCACTATCGAGGGGTCAGTCACACAGTGACAGGGCCGCACTATCGAGGGGTCAGTGACACAGTGACAGGGCCTCACTATCGAGGGGTCGGTCAGTGACACAGTGACAGGGCCGCACTATCGAGGGGTCAGTGACACAGTGACAGGGCCTCACTATCGAGGGGTCGGTCAGTGACACAGTGACAGGGCCGCACTATCGAGGGGTCAGTCAGTGACACAGTGACAGGGCAGCACCATCGAGGGGACAGTCAGTGACACAGTGACAGGGCCGCACTATCGAGGGGTCAGTCAGTGACACAGTGACAGGGCCGCACTATCGAGGGGTCAGTCAGTGACACAGTGACAGGGCCGCACTATCGAGGGGTCAGTGACACAGTGACAGGGCCGCACTATCGAGGGGTCAGTGACACAGTGACAGGGCCGCACTATCGAGGGGTCAGTCAGTGACACAGTGACAGGGCCGCACTATCGAGGGGTCAGTGACACGTTGACAGGGCCGCACTATCGAAGGGTCAGTCAGTGACACAGTGACAGGGCCGCACTATCGAGGGGTCAGTCAGTGACACAGTGACAGGGCCGCACTATCGAGGGGTCAGTCAGTGACACAGTGACAGGCCCGCACTATCGAGGGGTCAGTCAGTGACACAGTGACAGGGCCGCACTATCGAGGGGTCAGTGACACAGTGACAGGGCCGCACTATCGAGGGGTCAGTCAGTGACAGTGACAGGGCCGCACTATCGAGGGGTCAGTCAGTCAGTGACACAGTGACAGGGCCGCACTATCGAGGGTCAGTTGACACAGTGCAGGGCCGCACTATCGAGGGGTCAGTGACACAGGGACAGGGCCGCACTATCGAGGGGTCAGTGACACAGTGACAGGGCCGCACTATCGAGGGGTCAGTCAGTGACACAGTGACAGGGCCGCACTATCGAGGGGTCAGTCAGTCAGTGACACAGTGACAGGGCCGCACTATCGAGGGGTCAGTCAGTGACACAGTGACAGGGCCGCACTATCGAGGGGTCAGTCAGTGACACAGTGACAGGGCCGCACTATCGAGGGGTCAGTCAGTCAGTGACACAGTGACAGGGCCGCACTATCGAGGGGTCAGTGACACAGTGACAGGGCCGCACTATCGAGGGGTCAGTGACACAGTGACAGGGCCGCACTATCGAGGGGTCAGTGACACAGTGACAGGGCCGCACTATCGAGGGGTCAGTCAGTGACACAGTGACAGGGCCGCACTATCGAGGGGTCAGTCAGTCAGTGACACAGTGACAGGGCCGCACTATCGAGGGGTCAGTCAGTGACACAGTGACAGGGCCGCACTATCGAGGGGTCAGTGACACAGTGACAGGGCCGCACTATCGAGGGGTCAGTCAGTCAGTAACACAGTGACAGGGCCGCACTATCGAGGGGTCAGTCAGTGACACAGTGACAGGGCCGTACTATCGAGGGGTCAGTGACACAGTGACAGGGCCGCACTATCGAGGGGTCAGTCAGTGACACAGTGACAGGGCCGCACTATCGAGGGGTCAGTCAGTGACACAGTGACAGGGCCGCACTATCGAGGGGTCAGTCAGTCAGTGACACAGTGACAGGGCCGCACTATCGAGGGGTCAGTCAGTCAGTGACACAGTGACAGGGCCGCACTATCGAGGAGTCAGTCAGTCAGTGACACAGTGACAGGGCCGCACTATCGAGGGGTCAGTCAGTCAGTGACACAGTGACAGGGCCGCACTGTCGAGGGGTCAGTCAGTCAGTGACACAGTGACAGGGCCGCACTATCGAGGGGTCAGTCAGTCAGTGACACAGTGACAGGGCCGCACTATCGAGGGGTCAGTCAGTCAGTGACACAGTGACAGGGCCGCACTATCGAGGGGTCAGTGACACAGTGACAGGGCCGCACTATCGAGGGGTCAGTCAGTGACACAGTGACAGGGCCGCACTATCGAGGGGTCAGTCAGTGACACAGTGACAGGGCCGCACTATCGAGGGGTCAGTCAGTCAGTGACACAGTGACAGGGCCGCACTATCGAGGGGTCAGTCAGTCAGTGACACAGTGACAGGGCCGCACTATCGAGGGGTCAGTCAGTCAGTGACACAGTGACAGGGCCGCACTATCGAGGGGTCAGTCAGTCAGTGACACAGTGACAGGGCCGCACTATCGAGGGGTCAGTCAGTGACACAGTGACAGGGCCGCACTATCGAGGGGTCAGTGACACAGTGACAGGGCCGCACTATCGAGGGGTCAGTGACACAGTGACAGGGGCGCACTATTGAGGGGTCAGTGACACAGTGACAGGGCCGCACTATCGAGGGGTCAGTCAGTGACAGGGCCGCACTATCGAGGGGTCAGTCAGTGACACAGTGACAGGGCCGCACTATCGAGGGGTCAGTCAGTGACACAGTGACAGGGCCGCACTATCGAGGGGTCAGTCAGTCAGTGACACAGTGACAGGGCCGCACTATCGAGGGGTCAGTCAGTCAGTGACACAGTGACAGGGCCGCACTATCGAGGGGTCAGTCAGTCAGTGACACAGTGACAGGGCCGCACTATCGAGGGGTCAGTTAGGGACACAGTGACAGGGCCGCACTATCGAGGGGTCAGTGACACTGTGACAGGGCCGCACTATCGAGGGGTCAGTGACACAGTGACAGGGCCGCACTATCGAGGGGTCAGTCAGTGACACAGTGACAGGGCCGCACTATCAAGGGGTCAGTCAGTCAGTGACGCAGTGACAGGGCCTCACTATCGAGGGGTCAGTCAGTGACACAGTGACAGGGCCGCACTATCGAGGGGTCAGTCAGTGACACAGTGACAGGGCCGCACTATCGAGGGGTCAGTCCGTCAGTGACACACTGACAGGGCCGCACTATCGAGGGGTCAGTCAGTCAGTGACACAGTGACTGGGCCGCACTATCGAGGGGTCAGTCCGTCAGTGACACAGTGACAGGGCCGCACTATTGAGGGGTCAGTCAGTGACACAGTGACAGGGCCGCACTATCGAGGGGTCAGTCAGTCAGTGACAGTGACAGGGCCGCACTATCGAGGGGTCAGTCAGTGACACAGTGACAGGGCCGCACTATCGAGGGGTCAGTCAGTGACAGGGCCGCACTATCGAGGGGTCAGTCAGTCAGTGACACAGTGACAGGGCCGCACTATCGAGGGGTCAGTCAGTCAGTGACACAGTGACAGGGCCGCACTATCGAGGGGTCAGTCAGTCAGTGACACAGTGACAGGGCCGCACTATCGAGGGGTCAGTGACACAGTGACAGGGCCGCACTATCGAGGGGTCAGTCAGTGACACAGTGACAGGGCCGCACTATCGAGGGGTCAGTGACACAGTGACAGGGCCGCACTATCGAGGGGTCAGTGACACAGTGACAGGGCTACACTATCGAGGGGTCAGTCAGTGACACAGTGACAGGGCCGCACTATCGAGGGGTCAGTCAGTGACAGTGACAGAGCCGCACTATCGAGGGGTCAGTCAGTCAGTGACACAGTGACAGGGCCGCACTATCGAGGGGTCAGTCAGTCACACAGTGACAGGGCCGCACTATCGAGGGGTCAGTGACACAGTGACAGGGCCGCACTATCGAGGGGTCAGTCACACAGTGACAGGGCCGCACTATCGAGGGGTCAGTCAGTGACACAGTGACAGGGCCGCACTATCGAGGGGTCAGTCAGTGACACAGTGACAGGGCCGCACTATCGAGGGGTCAGTCAGTGACACAGTGACAGGGCCGCACTATCGAGGGGTCAGTCAGTGACACAGTGACAGGGCCGCACTATCGAGGGGTCAGTCAGTCAGTGACACAGTGACAGGGCCGCACTATCGAGGGGGTCAGTCAGTGACACAGTGACAGGGCCGCACTATCGAGGGGTCAGTGACACAGTGACAGGGCCGCACTATCGAGGGGTCAGTCAGTGACACAGTGACAGGGCCGCACTATCGAGGGGTCAGTGACACAGTGACAGGGCCGCACTATCGAGGGGTCAGTGAGTGACACAGTGACTGGGCCGCACTATCGAGGGGTCAGTGAGTGACACAGTGACTGGGCCGCACTATCGAGGGGTCAGTGACAGTGACACAGTGACAGGGCCGCACTATCGAGGGGTCAGTCAGTGACACAGTGACAGGGCCGCACTATCGAGGGGTCAGTCAGTCAGTGACACAGTGACAGGGCCGCACTATCGAGGGGTCAGTCAGTCAGTGACACAGTGACAGGGCCGCACTATCGAGGGGTCAGTCAGTGACACAGTGACAGGGCCGCACTATCGAGGGGTCAGTCAGTCAGTGACACAGTGACAGGGCCGCACTATCGAGGGGTCAGTCAGTCAGTGACACAGTGACAGGGCCGCACTACCGAGGGGTCAGTCAGTGACACAGTGACAGGGCCGCACTATCGAGGGGTCAGTCAGTGACACAGTGACAGGGCCGCACTACCGAGGGGTCAGTCAGTGACACAGTGACAGGGCCGCACTATCGAGGGGTCAGTCAGTGACACAGTGACAGGGCCGCACTATCGAGGGGTCAGTCAGTGACACAGTGACAGGGCCGCACTATCGAGGGGTCAGTCAGTCAGTGACACAGTGACAGGGCCGCACTATCGAGGGGTCAGTCAGTGACACAGTGATAGGGCCGCACTATCGAGGGGTCAGTCAGTCAGTGACACAGTGACAGGGGCCGCACTATCGAGGGGTCAGTCAGTCAGTGACACAGTGACAGGGCCGCACTATCAAGGGGTCAGTCAGTCAGTGACACAGTGACAGGACCGCACTATCGAGGGGTCAGTCAGTGACACAGTGACAGGGCTGCACTATCGAGGGGTCAGTCAGTGACACAGTGACAGGGCCGCACTATCGAGGGGTCAGTCAGTACCACAGTGACAGGGCCGCACTATCGAGGGGTCAGTCAGTGACACAGTGACAGGGCCGCACTATCGAGGGACAGTGACACAGTGACAGGGCCGCACTATCGAGGGGTCAGTTAGTCAGTGACAGGGCCGCACTATCGAGGGGTCAGTCAGTAACACAGTGACAGGGCTGCACTATCGAGGGGTCAGTCAGTGACACAGTGACAGGGCCGCACTATCGAGGGGTCAGTCAGTCAGTGACAGGGTCGCACTATCGAGGGGTCAGTCAGTCAGTGACACAGTGACAGGGCCGCACTATCGAGGGGTCAGTCAGTCAGTGACACAGTGACAGGGCCGCACTATCGAGGGGTCAGTCAGTCAGTGACACAGTGACAGGGCCGCACTATCGAGGGGTCAGTGACACAGTGACAGGGCCGCACTATCAAGGGGTCAGTCAGTGACACAGTGACAGGGCCGCACTATCGAGGGGTCAGTCAGTGACACAGTGACAGGGCCGCACTATCGAGGGGTCAGTCAGTGACACAGTGACAGGGCCGCACTATCGAGGGGTCAGTCAGTCAGTGACACAGTGACAGGGCCGCACTATCGAGGGGTCAGTCAGTGACAGTGACAGAGCCGCACTATCGAGGGGTCAGTTAGTCAGTGACACAGTGACAGGGCCGCACTATCGAGGGGTCAGTCAGTCACACAGTGACAGGGCCGCACTATCGAGGGGTCAGTGACACAGTGACAGGGCCGCACTATCGAGGGGTCAGTCACACAGTGACAGGGCCGCATTATCGAGGGGTCAGTCAGTGACACAGTGACAGGGCCGCACTATCGAGGGGTCAGTCAGTGACACAGTGACAGGGCCGCACTATCGAGGGGTCAGTCAGTCAGTGACACAGTGACAGGGCCGCACTACCGATCAGTCAGTCAGTGACACAGTGACAGGGCCGCACTATCGAGGGGTCAGTCAGTGACACAGTGACAGGGTCGCACTATCGAGGGGTCAGTCAGTGACACAGTGACAGGGCCGCACTATCGAGGGTCAGTCAGTCAGTGACACAGTGACAGGGCCGAACTATCGAGGGGTCAGTCAGTGACACAGTGACAGGGCCGCACTATCGAGGGGTCAGTCAGTGACACAGTGACAGGGCCGCACTATCGAGGGGTCAGTCAGTCAGTGACACAGTGACAGGGCCGCACTATCGAGGGGTCAGTCAGTGACACAGTGACAGGGCCGCACTATCGAGGGGTCAGTGACACAGTGACAGGGCCGCACTATCGAGGGGTCAGTCAGTGACACAGTGACAGGGCCGCACTATCGAGGGGTGTCAGTCAGTCAGTGACACAGTGACAGGGCCGCACTATCGAGGGGTCAGTCAGTGACACAGTGACAGGGCCGCACTATCGAGGGGTCAGTCAGTCAGTGACACAGTGACAGGGCCGCACTATCGAGGGGTCAGTCAGTCAGTGACACAGTGACAGGGCCGCACTACCGAGGGGTCAGTCAGTGACACAGTGACAGGGCCGCACTATCGAGGGGTCAGTCAGTGACACAGTGACAGGGCCGCACTACCGAGGGGTCAGTCAGTGACACAGTGACAGGGCCGCACTATCGAGGGGTCAGTCAGTGACACAGTGACAGGGCCGCACTATCGAGGGGTCAGTGACACAGTGACAGGGCCGCACTATCGTGGGGTCAGTCAGTCAGTGACACAGTGACAGGGCCGCACTACCGAGGGGTCAGTCAGTGACACAGTGACAGGGCTGCACTATCGAGCGGTCAGTCAGTGACACAGTGACAGGGCCGCACTATCGAGGGGTCAGTGAGTGACACAGTGACAGGGCCGCACTATCGAGGGGTCAGTGACACAGTGACAGGGCCGCACTATCGAGGGGTCAGTCAGTAACACAGGGCCGCACGATCAGTCAGTCAGATGGACAACACGTTACCTCTTCATCTGGGCCATCTTCTCACGCTCCGAGATATCGACCGTGTTGACCACAGCCTCTGCTCGCTTCTTCGCCTGCTCCATCTTTTTCAGTTGCTGCGGAAAGGGGAGAGATTTCAGTTCAACACCTTCCCAGTGATGGAGGACGAACGCAGACGGCGCGTAGCTCCGAGGTACAATCGGGACCACCCATTCCTCCATTACCCCCACATCAGACCGGCCGAAGACTGGCCATCCCTAGAAATAGCGCAGACAACAATCATAGGTCCCACTGCCCACCTCCACATGGAGGAGACTCCCCTCCTCCAAACAGACCTCCCTCGTTTAGAGACGATACAGGGCGTCCCTGGCCGCTGGGGACAATGTGGATATTGACCGACCCTTCAAACTCGGAGACGATTCTGTCCGCCTCCCGTCATCATCCCTTCACCGCCTCCGAGCGTTCGTGCCCACCACCCCTTCCAACATACCCTCCGCTTCTTGCGAGCTTTGGCCTCCGCGATTTTCTTGATGGGTCGGGCGTTAATCACTTTCCATCGCTGCCGGAACTCAGCCGCCATAGCGGGGTCAAAGGGCGCCGGCCTCCGCCGATACTTCTGATCGTTGTCCACAAACCAGTCTGGCAGCTCGTCCTGGTCCTCGTCAAATGTGTACCTGAGGCAGGGAAGGAAGGAAGGAGAGAGATCAGTGACGCAGCACAGTGCAGCACTCCCTCAGTACTGACCCTCTTACAGTGCGGCACTCCCTCAGTACTGACCCTCTGACAGTGCAGCACTCCCTCAGTACTGACCCTCTGACAGTGCAGCACTCCCTCAGTACTGACCCTCTGACAGTGCGGCACTCCCTCAGTACTGACCCTCTGACAGTGCGGCACTGCCTCAGTACTGACCCTCTGACAGTGCAGCCGTCCCTCAGTACTGACCCTCTGACAGTGCGGCACTCCCTCAGTACTGACCCTCTGACAGTGCGGCACTCCCTCAGTACTGACCCTCTGACAGTGCGGCACTCCCTCAGTACTGACCCTCTGACAGTGCGGCACTCCCTCAGTACTGACCCTCTGACAGTGCGGCACTCCCTCAGTACTGACCCTCTGACAGTGCAGCGCTCCCTCAGTACTGACCCTCTGACAGTGCGGCACCCTCTCAGTACTGACCCTCTGACAGTGCAGCACTCCCTCAGTACTGACCCTCTGACAGTGCAGCACTCCCTCAGTACTGACCCTCTGACAGTGCAGCACTCCCTCAGTACTGACCCTCTGACAGTGCGGCACTCCCTCAGTACTGACCCTCTGACAGTGCAGCACTCCCTCAGTACTGACCCTCTGACAGTGCGGCACTCCCTCAGTACTGACCGTCTGACTGTGCAGCACTCCCTCAGTACTGACCCTCTGACAGTGCAGCACTCCCTCAGTACTGACCCTCTGACAGTGCAGCACTCCCTCAGTACTGACCCTCTGACAGTGCGGCACTCCCTCAGCACTGACCCTCTGACAGTGCAGCACTCCCTCAGTACTGACCCTCTGACAGTGCGGCACTCCCTCAGCACTGACCCTCTGACAGTGCAGCACTTCCCAAGTACTGACCCTCTAACAGTGCAGCACTCCCTCAGTACTGACTCTCTGACAGTGCAGCGCTCCCTCAGTACTGACCCTCTGACAGTGCGGCACTCCCTCAGTACTGACCCTCTGACAGTGCGGCGCTCCCTCAGTACTGGCCCTCTGACAATGCAGCTTCCCCTCAGTACTGACCCTCTGACAGTGCGGCGCTCCCTCAGCACTGACCCTCTGACTATGCAGCACTCCCTCAGTACTGACCCTCTGACAGTGCAGCACTCACTCAGTACTGACCCTCTGACAGTGCAGCACTCCCTCAGTACTGACCCTCTGACAGTGCGGAACTCGCTCAGTACTGACCCTCTGACAGTGCGGAATTCCCTCAGTACTGACCCTCTGACAGTGCAGCACTCCCTCAGTACTGACCCTCTGACAGTGCGGCACTCCCTCAGTACTGACCCTCTGACAGTGCAGCACTCCCTCAGTACTGACCCTCTGACAGTGCAGCACTCCCTCAGTACTGACCCTCTGACAGTGCAGCACTCCCTCAGTACTGACCCTCTGACAGTGCGGCACTCCCTCAGTACTGACCCTCTCAGGAGATTGCAGAGTTAGGGGGGGGGCATGCTTTGAGGAGCAGAGCCATATTTGAAGAGGTTCTAAAGTCTGAAACCTCAGTGTTCCCGATGTTGGAGGCAATGGGCATAAGAAGCAAGGATTCTGAGCAGAGAGGAGAGAACAGGAGAGGACTGTACCTGTTGAATGTGTCGTCAATGAGGTCACGCGTTCTCTTCTTTGATGTTGCAATGGAGGCTCCCAATGCAAGGCCTTCTGGGTCTAAAACCTGGGCTTTTCTCACTGTAACAAAAATGACCCATCTGTCACCCATCATTGAACAACAGATACCCGGGAGTGAGTTACAGACTGGAATCTAATCGAGGGGTTCGGGGTGGTTTATATATAGAATAACAGATACCCGGGAGAGTTACAGACTGGAATCTAATCGAGGGGTTCAGGGTGGTTTATATATAGAATAACAGATACCCGGGAGTGAGTTACAGACTGGAATCTAATCGAGGGGTTCAGGGTGGTTTATATATAGAATAACAGATCCCCGGGAGTGTGTTACAGACTGGAATCTAATCGAGGGGTTCTGGGTGGTTTATACATAGAATAACAGATACCCGGGAGTGAGTTACAGACTGGAATCTAATCGAGGGGTTCAGGGTGGTTTATGTATAGAATAACAGATACCCGGGAGTGAGTTACAGACTGGAATCTAATCGAGGAGTTCGGGATGGTTTATATATAGAATAACAGATACCCGGGAGTGAGTTACAGACTGGAATCTAATCGAGGGGTTCGTGATGGTTTATATATAGAATAACAGATACCCGGGAGAGTTACAGACTGGAAAATAATCGACTGGTTCAGGGTGGTTTATATATAGAATAACAGATACCCGGGAGTGAGTTACAGATTGGAATCTAATCGAGGGGTTCAGGGTGGTTTATATATAGAATAACAGATACCCGGGAGTGAGTTACAGATTGGAATCTAATCGAGGGGTTCAGGGTGGTTTATATATAGAATAACAGATACCCGGGAGTGAGTTACAGACTGGAATCTAATTGAGGGGTTTGGGGTGGTTTATATATAGAATATCAGATATCCGGGAGTGAGTTACAGACTGGAATCTAATCGAGGGGTTCGGTGTGGTTTATATATAGAATAACAGATACCGGGAGTGAGTTACAGACTGGAATCTAAACGAGGGGTTCGGGGCGGTTTATATATAGAATAACAGATACCCGGGACTGAGTTACAGACTGGAATCTAATCGAGGGGCTCGGGGTGGATTATATATAGAATAACAGATACCCGGGTGTGATTTACAGACTGGAATCTAATCGAGGGGTTCGGGGTGGTTTATATATAGAATAACAGACACCCGGGAGTGAGTTACAGACTGGAATCTAATCGAGGGGTTCTGGGTGGTTTATATTTCGAATAACAGATGCCCGGGAGTGAGTTACAGACTGGTATCTAATCGAGGGGTTCGGGATGGTTTATATATAGAATAACAGATACCCGGGAGTGAGTTACAGACTGGAATCTAATCGAGGGGTTCGGGGTGGTTTATATATAGAATAACAGATACCCGGGAGTGAGTTACAGACTGGAATCTAATCAAGGGGTTCAGGGTGGTTTATATATAGAATAACAGTTACCCGGGAGTGAGTTACAGACTGGAATCTAATCGAGGTGTTCGGGATGGTTTATATATAGAATAACAGATACCCGGGAGTGAGTTACAGACTGGAATCTAATCGAGGAGTTCGACCCAAAGTGCTCCACGGTCTACATTTTGAATTAAGTAATCAGTACCGCTCCATGTTACAATTTCATCCTCCCTGTCTGACTTACATGACTTCGCCAAATTAACCACCTCAAATGTGTCGTTTTCTTCCGGTGTTTTTGTGTTTTCTTTGTTTCCGATTCTTTTCATTTCCTGAATATCACTGAGCAGAAATGATACAGCACGGGTTAGATACAGTGTAGAGCTCCCTCTACATTACCCTGACAGTGTGTCCCCCACTTTATACCCAGTGTCAGCATCGAGCTCTCCCAGGACAGGTACAGCACGGGTTAGATACAGTGTAGAGCTCCCTCCACATTACCCTGACAGTGTGTCCCCCACTTTATACCCAGTGTCAGCATCGAGCTCTCCCAGGACAGGTACAGCACGGGTTAGATACAGTGTAGAGCTCCCTCTACATTACCCTGACAGTGTGTCCCCCACTTTATACCCAGTGTCAGCATCGAGCTCTCCCAGGACAGGTACAGCACGGGTTAGTTACAGTGTAGAGCTCCCTCTACATTACCCTGACAGTGTGTCCCCCACTTTATACCCAGTGTCAGCATCGAGCTCTCCCAGGACAGGTACAGCACGGGTTAGATACAGTGTAGAGCTCCCTCTACATTACCCTGACAGTGTGTCCCCCACTTTATACCCAGTGTCAGCATCGAGCTCTCCCAGGACAGGTACAGCACGGGTTAGATACAGTGTAGAGCTCCCTCTACATTACCCTGACAGTGTGTCCCCCACTTTATACCCAGTGTCAGCATCGAGCTCTCCCAGGACAGGTACAGCACGGGTTAGTTACAGTGTAGAGCTCCCTCTACATTACCCTGACAGTGTGTCCCCCACTTTATACCCAGTGTCAGCATCGAGCTGTCCCAGGACAGGTACAGCACGGGTTAGATACAGTGTAGAGCTCCCTCTACATTACCCTGACAGTGTGTACCCCACATTATACCCAGTGTCAGCATCGAGCTGTCCCAGGACAGGTACAGCACGGGTTAGATACAGTGTAGAGCTCCCTCTACATTACCCTGACAGTGTGTCCCCCACTTTATACCCAGTGTCAGCATCGAGCTCTCCCAGGACAGGTACAGCACGGGTTAGATACAGTGTAGAGCTCCCTCTACATTACCATGACAGTATGTCCCCCTCTTTATACCCAGAGTCACACTGGGAGTTACTGTGCACAGTTACGGTCTCTGTATCACACTGGGAGTCGCTGTGCACAGTTCCTGTCTCTGTATCACACTGGGAGTCACTGTGCACAGTTCCTGTCTCTGTATCACACTGGGAGTCACTGTGCACAGTTCCGGTCTCTGTATCACACTGGGAGTTACTGTGCACAGTTCCTGTCTCTGTATCACACTGGGAGTCACTGTGCACAGTTCCTGTCTCTGTGTCACACTGGGAGTCACTGTGCACAGTTCCTGTCTCTGTATCACACTGGGAGTCACTGTGCACAGTTCCTGTCTCTGTATCACACTGGGAGTCACTGTGCACAGTTCCTGTCTCTGTATCACACTGGGAGTCACTGTGCACAGTTCCTGTCTCTGTATCACACTGGGAGTCACTGTGCACAGTTCCTGTCTCTGTATCACACTGGGAGTCACTGTGCACAGTTCCTGTCTCTGTATCACACTGGGAGTCACTGTGCACAGTTCCTGTCTCTGTATCACACTGGGAGTCACTGTGCACAGTTCCTGTCTCTGTATCACACTGGGAGTCACTGTGCACAGTTCCTGTCTCTATCACACTGGGAGTCACTGTGCACAGTTCCGGTCTCTGTATCACACTGGGAGTCACTGCGCAAAGTTCCTGTCTCTGTATCACACTGGGAGTCACTGCGCACAGTTCCTGTCTCTGTATCACACTGGGAGTCACTGTGCACAGTTCCTGTCTCTGTATCACACTGGGAGTCACTGTGTACAGTTCCTGTCTCTGTATCACACTGGGAGTCACTGTGCACAGTTCCTGTCTCTGTATCACACTGGGAGTCACTGTGCACAGTTCCTGTCTCTGTATCACACTGGGAGTCACTGTGCACAGTTCCTGTCTCTATCACACTGGGAGTCACTGTGCTCAGTTCCTGTCTCTGTATCACACTGGGAGTCACTGTGCACAGTTCCTGTCTCTGTATCACACTGGGAGTCACTGTGCACAGTTCCGGTCTCTGTATCACACTGGGAGTCACTGTGCACAGTTCCTGGCTCTGTATCACACTGGGAGTCACTGTGCACATTTCCTGTCTCTGTATCACACTGAGAGTCACTGTGCACACTTCCTGTCTCTGTATCACACTGGGAGTCACTGTGCACAGTTCCTGTCTCTGTATCACACTGGGAGTCACTGTGCACAGTCCCACTCTGTATCACACTGGGAGTTACTGTGCACATTTCCTGTCTCTGTATCACACTGGGCGTCACTGTGCACAGTTCCTGTCTCTGTATCACACTGGGAGTCACTGTGCACAGTTCCTGTCTCTGTATCACACTGGGCGTCACTGTGCACAGTTCCTGTCTCTGTATCACACTGGGAGTCACTGTGCACAGTTCCTGTCTCTGTATCACACTGGGAGTCACTGTGCACAGTTCTGGTCTCTGTATCACACTGGGAGTCACTGTGCACAGTTCCTGTCTCTGTATCACACTGAGAGTCACTGTGCACAGTTCCTGTCTCTGTATCACACTGGGAGTCACTGTGCACAGTTCCGGTCTCTGTATCACACGGGGAGTCACTGTGCACAGTTCCTGTCTCTGTATCACACTGGGAGTCACTGTGCACAGTTCCTGTCTCTGTATCACACTGGGAGTCACTGTGCACAGTTCCGGTCTCTGTATCACACTGGGAGTCACTGTGCACAGTTCCTGTCTCTGTATCACACTGGGAGTCACTGTGCACAGTTCCTGTCTCTGTATCACACTGGGAGTCACTGTGCACAGTTCCTGTCTCTGTATCACACTGGGAGTCACTGTGCACAGTTCCTGTCTCTGTATCACACTGGGAGTCACTGTGCACAGTTCCGGTCTCTGTATCACACTGGGAGTCACTGTGCACAGTTCCTGTCTCTGTATCACACTGGGAGTCACTGTGCACAGTTCCTGTCTCTGTATCACACTGGGAGTCACTGTGCACATTTCCTGTCTCTGTATCACACTGGGAGTC
This sequence comes from Scyliorhinus canicula, assembly GCF_902713615.1. Classification (NCBI taxonomy): domain Eukaryota; kingdom Metazoa; phylum Chordata; class Chondrichthyes; order Carcharhiniformes; family Scyliorhinidae; genus Scyliorhinus; species Scyliorhinus canicula. Next base: position 33,103 of record NW_024055838.1, on the reverse strand, counting down.
ACTGTGCACAGTTCCTGTCTCTGTATCACACTGGGAGTCACTGTGCACAGTTCCTGTCTCTGTATCACACTGGGAGTCACTGTGCACAGTTCCTGAGTCTCTATTAAACAATATATACAGAGGCACTGGAGAAAGTCAAACAATGTTTACAGGGATTTACTAGAACTGAGAGTTTAAACCCACCGAGATAGTTTGGAACCGGCTGTGGGTGTTTTCTCTGGGCAAGAGGAGAATGAGGGGCTGAGCTAATCGAGGTTTTTTAAAATAAATTTAGAGTACCCAATTCACGTTTTCCAATTAAGGGGCAATTTAGAGCGGCCAATCTACCTAAACTGCACATCTTTGGGTTGTGGGGGCGAATCCCACACAGACACGGGGAGAATGTGCAAACTCCACACGGACAGTGACCCAGGGCCGGGATCGAACCCGGGACCTCAGCGCCGCGAGCCGGCAGGGCTAACCCACTGTGCCACCGTGCTGCCTAATCAAGAGGTTTAAGGTGATGAAAAGCTTTCAATCGTGTCGATGTGGAGATGATGTTTCCACTTGTGGGAGAGGCAACAATTCTGGGACCGTCAATGTGAGACGGTCACTGATAAATCCAATCGGGAATTCAGGAGAATCCTCTTCACCCAGGGAGTGGGGAGAATGTGGGACTCGCTCCCACAGGGAGTGGGGAGAATGTGGGACTTGCTCCCGCAGGGAGTGGGGGAGATTGCAGGACTCGCTCCTACGGGGAGTGGGGGAGAATGTGGGACTCGCTCCCACGGGGAGTGGGGAGAATGTGGAACACGCTCCCACAGGGAGTGGGGAGAATGATGGACTCGCTCCCACAGGGAGTGGGGGAGAATGTGGGACTCGCTCACACAGGGAGTGGGGGAGAATGTGGGACTCGCTCCCACAGGGAAGTGGGGAGAATGTAGGACTCGCTCCCACGGAGTGGGGAGAATGTGGAACTCGCTCCCACGGGGAGTGGGGGAGAATGTGGAACTCGCTCCCACAGGGAGTGGGGGAGAATGTGGGACTCGCTCCCACAGGGAATGGGGGAGAATGTGGGACTCGCTCCCACAGGGGAGTGGGGAGAATGTGGGACTCGCTCGCACAGGGAGTGGGGAGAATGTGGAACTCGCTCCCACGGGGAGTGGGGGAGAATGTGGGACTCACTCCCACGGGGAGTGGGGAGAATGTGGGACTCGCTCGCACAGGGAGTGGGGAGAATGTGGGACTCGCTCCCACAGGGGAGTGGGGAGAATGTGGGACTCGCTCGCACAGGGAGTGGGGAGAATGTGGAACTCGCTCCCACGGGGAGTGGGGGAGAATGTGGGACTCACTCACACGGGGAGTGGGGAGAATGTGGGACTCGCTCGCACAGGGAGTGGGGAGAATGTGGGACTCGCTCCCACAGGGAGTGGGGAGAATGTGGGACTCGCTCGCACAGGAAGTGGGGAGAATGTGGGACTCGCTCCCACAGGGAGTGGGGAGAATGTGGGACTCGCTCCCACAGGGAGTGGGGAGAATGTGGAACTTGCTCCCACAGGGAGTGAGGGAGATGAATCATGTTGATGTGGGTAAGCGGGAAGCTGGACAAAGACAAGAACAGAACGGAACTGGAGGATGTGGGCGAGACGCAGAGGAGGGGAGGTGTCAGTGTGGGCTGTGCACGGCAGTAGGAACCTCACAGAGCAGCTGTCAAAGCGGGGTGATATATTTCTGAGGCATACCTTTCATCACTCGAGCTGTCGTCCTCTGAATCGTCGCCTTCTTTATTTGTTCCTTCCTTCGCTCCGGTCAGCTCCTGTGCCCCTGCCGGGCGAGCCTGGGCTTCGCTGACCAGCTTTTCACCCTCGTCTACAAATCAGCACAAGACCACAGCGTGAGGTGACTGCGTAACGCCCGCCCCCCTACCCCCCTGTTACCCACCCCTGCTGCCACTGGAGGCACCTCCCCCTCATCTACTCAATGGAAAACCCTTCCTGATTTACAACGCCTCGATTCAATCTCCCCCCTCAACCTTCTCCGCTCCTAGCAGAATGATGCCAGCTCCTCCCCGTCTCGCCACATTCACTGAAACCCCTGGCATCGTGCAGGTCAATCGGCCCCACTACACCCTCCCCAAGTCAGGGGATCCAGAGTTAGAGACATTCCTCCAGCTGGAGTCACACGGGAACGGTGACCTGAATGACGCAGACCCCCCCCCCCCCCCCCCGGGGCCGCCCAGTCCCTGGGGGCCAAGCTGGTGGCAGGTCGGAATCTGCTCTGGGCTGCACTCCACACTCACCTGCAACCAAACCGCCCTGCTGGGTGTACAGCTTCTTTGTCTGTTTAATCTCCAGGGCCTCATCGCCATCCACTTCGAGACAAGCGAAGATGTCCTGCAACGGGAACGGAGGGTCACCACAGCGCCGGGGGGGGGGGGGGTCACCACACCACTGGGAGGGGGGGGGCGGGGGGGCAGTCACACGGGAGCCGAGACTGAGACATGCAGACAGAAACATGCAAGGGCACACGGACATGCACATATGTGGGGATGGAGTGACACACCGGTGGAGGGGCGGGGGGAGAGGGAAATTGAGAGAGAGACAGAGATTGAGAGAGAGAGAGAGATTGAGAGAGAGATTGAGAGACAGAGAGATTGACAGAGTTGGCAGAGAGACAGAGATTGAGAGAGAGAGACAGAGATTGAGAGAGAGAGACAGAGATTGAGACAGAGATTGAGAGAGAGAGAGAGATTGAGAGAGAGATTGAGAGACAGAGAGATTGACAGAGTTGGCAGAGAGACAGAGATTGAGAGAGAGAGACAGAGATTGAGAGAGAGAGACAGAGATTGAGACAGAGATTGAGAGAGAGATTGAGAGAGACAGAGAGATTGAGAGAGAGAGATTGAGAGACAGAGAGATTGAGAGACAGAGATTGAGAGAGAGACAGAGATTGAGAGAGAGACAGATTGAGAGACAGAGAGATTGAGAGACAGAGATTGAGAGAGAGACAGAGATTGAGAGAGAGACAGAGATTGAGAGAGAGACAGAGATTGAGAGAGAGACAGAGATTGAGAGAGACAGAGATTGAGAGAGAGACAGAGATTGAGAGACAGAGATTGAGAGAGAGAGAGATTGAGAGATTGAGAGACAGAGAGATTGACAGAGTTGGCAGAGACAGAGATTGAGAGAGAGAGACAGAGATTGAGAGAGAGAGACAGAGATTGAGAGAGACAGAGAGATTGAGAGAGACAGAGAGATTGAGAGAGAGACAGATTGAGAGACAGAGAGATTGAGAGAGACAGAGATTGAGAGAGACAGAGAGATTGAGAGAGACAGATTGAGAGACAGAGAGATTGAGAGACAGAGATTGAGAGAGAGACAGAGATTGAGAGAGAGACAGAGATTGAGAGAGAGACAGAGATTGAGAGAGAGACAGAGATTGAGAGAGAGACAGAGATTGAGAGAGAGACAGAGATTGAGAGAGACAGAGATTGAGAGAGAGACAGAGATTGAGAGAGAGACAGAGATTGAGAGAGAGACAGAGATTGAGAGAGAGACAGAGATTGAGAGAGAGACAGAGATTGAGAGAGAGACAGAGATTGAGAGAGAGACAGAGATTGAGAGAGAGACAGAGATTGAGAGAGACAGAGATTGAGAGAGACAGAGATTGAGAGAGAGAGACAGAGATTGAGAGAGAGACAGAGATTGAGAGAGAGACAGAGATTGAGAGAGAGACAGAGATTGAGAGAGAGACAGAGATTGAGAGAGAGACAGAGATTGAGAGAGAGACAGAGATTGAGAGAGACAGAGATTGAGAGAGAGAGAGATTGAGAGAGAGAGACAGAGATTGAGAGAGAGAGAGACAGAGATTGAGAGAGAGACAGCGATTGAGAGAGAGACAGAGATTGAGAGAGACATTGAGAGAGACATTGAGAGAGACATTGAGAGAGATTGAGAGAGATTGAGAGAGATTGAGAGAGATTGAGAGAGATTGAGAGAGATTGAGAGAGATTGAGAGAGACAGAGATTGAGAGAGACAGAGATTGAGAGAGACAGAGATTGAGAGAGACAGAGATTGAGAGAGACAGAGATTGAGAGAGACGGAGATTGAGAGAGACGGAGATTGAGAGAGACGGAGATTGAGGGAGACGGAGATTGAGGGAGACGGAGATTGAGGGAGACAGATTGAGAGAGACAGAGATTGAGAGAGACAGAGATTGAGAGAGACAGAGATTGAGAGAGACAGAGATTGAGAGAGACAGAGATTGAGAAAGACAGAGATTGAGAGACAGAGATTGAGAGAGACAGAGATTGAGAGAGACAGAGATTGAGAGAGACAGAGATTGAGAGAGACAGAGATTGAGAGAGCGAGACAGAGATTGAGAGAGCTTGAGACAGAGATTGAGAGAGATTGAGAGAGACAGAGAGATTGAGAGACAGAGATTGAGAGAGACAGAGATTGAGAGAGACAGAGATTGAGAGAGACAGAGATTGAGAGAGACAGAGATTGAGAGAGACAGAGATTGAGAGAGAGACAGAGATTGAGAAAGACAGAGATTGAGAGAGACAGAGATTGAGAGAGACAGAGATTGAGAGAGACAGAGATTGAGAGAGACAGAGATTGAGAGAGACAGAGATTGAGAGAGCGAGACAGAGATTGAGAGAGCGAGACAGAGATTGAGAGAGCTTGAGACAGAGATTGAGAGAGATTGAGAG
>NW_024055838.1:0-27909 GCF_902713615.1 Scyliorhinus canicula | reverse complement strand
CTGTGCACAGTTCCTGTCTCTGTATCACACTGGGAGTCACTGTGCACAGTTCCTGTCTCTGTATCACACTGGGATTCACTGTGCACAGTTCCTGTCTCTGTATCACACTGGGAGTCACTGTGCACAATTCCTGTCACTGTATCACACTGGGAGTCACTGTGCACAGTTCCTGTCTCTGTATCACACTGGGAGTCACTGTGCACAGTTCCTGTCTCTGTATCACACTGGGAGTCACTGTGCACAGTTCCTGTCTCTGTATCACACTGGGAGTCACTGTGCACAGTTCCTGTCTCTGTATCACACTGGGTCACTGTGCACAGTTCCTGTCTCTGTATCACACTGGGAGTCACTGTGCACAGTTCCTGTCTCTGTATCACACTGGGAGTCACTGTGCACAGTTCCTGTCTCTGTATCACACTGGGAGTCACTGTGCACAGTTCCTGTCTCTGTATCACACTGGGAGTCACTGTGCACAGTTCCTGTCTCTGTATCACACTGGGAGTCACTGTGCACAGTTCCTGTCTCTGTATCACACTGGGAGTCACTGTACACAGTTCCTGTCTCTGTATCACACTGGGAGTCACTGTGTTCAGTTCCTGTCTCTGTATCACACTGGGAGTCACTGTGCACAGTTCCTGTCTCTGTATCACACTGGGAGTTACTGTGCACAGTTCCTGTCTCTGTATCACACTGGGAGTCACTGTGCACAGTTCCTGTCTCTGTGTCACACTGGGAGTCACTGTGCACAGTTCCTGTTTCTGTATTACACTGGGAGTCACTGTGCACAGTTCCTGTCTCTGTATCACACTGGGAGTCACTGTGCACAATTCCTGTCTCTGTATCACAATGGGAGTCACTGTGCACAGTTCCTGTTTCTGTATTACACTGGGAATCACTGTGCACAGTTCCTGTCTCTGTATCACACTGGGAGTCACTGTACACAGTTCCTGTCTCTGTATCACACTGGGAGTCACTGTGCACAGTTCCTGTCTCTGTATCACACTGGGAGTCACTGTGCACAGTTCCTGTCGCTGTATCACACTGGGAGTCACTGTGCACAGTTCCTGACTCTGTATCACACTGGGAGTCACTGTGCACAGTTCCAGTCTCTGTATCACACTGGGAGTCACTGTGCACAGTTCCTGTCTCTGTATCACACTGGAGTTACTGTGCACAGTTCCTGTCTCTGTATCACACTGGGAGTCACTGTGCACAGTTCCTCTCTCTGTATCACACTGGGAGTCACTGTGCACAGTTCCTCTCTCTGTATCACACTGGGAGTCACTGTGCACAGTTCCTGTCTCTGTATCACACTGGGAGTCACTGTGCACAGTTCCTGTCTCTGTATCACACTGGGAGTCACTGTGCACAGTTCCTGTCTCTGTATCACACTGGGAGTCACTGTGCACAGTTCCTGTCTCTGTATCACACTGGGAGTCACTGTGCACAGTTCCTGTCTCTGTATCACACTGGGAGTCACTGTGCACAGTTCCTGTCTCTGTATCACACTGGGAGTTACTGTGCACAGTTCCTGTCTCTGTATCACACTGGGAGTCACTGTGCACAGTTCCTGTCTCTGTATCACATTGGGAGTCAGTGTGCACAGTTCCTGTCTCTGTATCACACTGGGAGTCACTGTGCACAGTTCCTGTCTCTGTATCACACTGGGAGTTACTGTGCACAGTTCCGGTCTCTGTATCACACTGGGAGTCACTGTGCACAGTTCCTGTCTCTGTATCACATTGGGAGTCAGTGTGCACAGTTCCTGTCTCTGTATCACACTGGGAGTCACTGTGCACAGTTCCTGTCTCTGTATCACACTGGGAGTTACCGTGCACAGTTCCTCTCTCTGTATCACACTGGGAGTCACTGTGCACAGTTCCTGTCTCTGTATCACACTGGGAGTCACTGTGCACAGTTCCTGTCTCTGTATCACACTGGGAGTCACTGTGCACAGTTCCTGTCTCTGTATCACACTGGGAGTCACTGTGCACAATTCCTGTCACTGTATCACACTGGGAGTCACTGTGCACAGTTCCTGTCTCTGTATCACACTGGGAGTCACTGTGCACAGTTCCTGTCTCTGTATCACACTGGGAGTCACTGTGCACAGTTCCTGTCTCTGTATCACACTGGGAGTCACTGTGCACAGTTCCTGTCTCTGTATCACACTGGGTCACTGTGCACAGTTCCTGTCTCTGTATCACACTGGGAGTCACTGTGCACAGTTCCTGTCTCTGTATGACACTGGGAGTCACTGTGCACAGTTCCTGTCTCTGTATCACACTGGGAGTCACTGTGCACAGTTCCTGTCTCTGTATCACACTGGGAGTCACTGTGCACAGTTCCTGTCTCTGTATCACACTGGGAGTTACTGTGCACATTTCCTGTCTCTGTATCACACTGGGAGTTACTGTGCACAGTTCCTGTCTCTGTATCACACTGGGAGACACTGTGCACAGTTCCTGTCTCTGTATCACACTGGGAGTCACTGTGCACAGTTCCTGTCTCTGTATCACACTGGGAGTCACTGTGCACAGTTCCTGTCTCTGTATCACACTGGGAGTCACTGTGCACAGTTCCTGTCTCTGTATCACACTGGGAGTCACTGTGCACAGTTCCTGTCTCTGTATCACACTGGGAGTCACTGTGCGCAGTTCCTGTCTCTGTATCACACTGGGAGTCACTGTGCGCAGTTCCTGTCTCTGTATCACACTGGGAGTCACTGTGCGCAGTTCCTGTCTCTGTATCACACTGGGAGTCACTGTGCGCAGTTCCTGTCTCTGTATCACACTGGGAGTCATTGTGCACAGTTCCTGTCTCTGTATCACACTGGGAGTCACTGTGCACAGTTCCTGTCTCTGTATCACACTGGGAGTCACTGTGCGCAGTTCCTGTCTCTGTATCACACTGGGAGTCACTGTGCACAGTTCCTGTCTCTGTATCACACTGGGAGTCACTGTGCACAGTTCCTGTCTCTGTATGACACTGGGAGTCACTGTGCACAGTTCCTGTCTCTGTATCACACTGGGAGTCACTGTGCACAGTTCCTGTCTCTGTATCACACTGGGAGTCACTGTGCACAGTTCCTGTCTCTGTATCACACTGGGAGTTACTGTGCACAGTTCCTGTCTCAGTATCACACTGGGAGTCACTGTGCACAGTTCCTGTCTCTGTATCACACTGGGAGTTACTGTGCACAGTTCCTGTCTCTGTATCACACTGGGAGTCACTGTGCACAGTTCCTGTCTCTGTATCACACTGGGAGTTACTGTGCACAGTTCCTGTCTCTGTATCACACTGGGAGACACTGTGCACAGTTCCTGTCTCTGTATCACACTGGGAGTCACTGTGCACAGTTCCTGTGTCTGTATCACACTGGGAGTCACTGTGCACAGTTCCTGTCTCTGTATCACACTGGGAGTCACTGTGCACAGTTCCTGTCTCTGTATCACACTGGGAGTCACTGTGCACAGTTCCTGTCTCTGTATCACACTGGGAGTCACTGTGCACAGTTCCTGTCTCTGTATCACACTGGGAGTCACTGTGCGCAGTTCCTGTCTCTGTATCACACTGGGAGTCACTGTGCGCAGTTCCTGTCTCTGTATCACACTGGGAGTCACTGTGCGCAGTTCCTGTCTCTGTATCACACTGGGAGTCACTGTGCACAGTTCCTGTCTCTGTATCACACTGGGAGTCATTGTGCACAGTTCCTGTCTCTGTATCACACTGGGAGTCACTGTGCACAGTTCCTGTCTCTGTATCACACTGGGAGTCACTGTGCGCAGTTCCTGTCTCTGTATCACACTGGGAGTCACTGTGCACAGTTCCTGTCTCTGTATCACACTGGGAGTCACTGTGCACAGTTCCTGTCTCTGTATCACACTGGGAGTCTGTGCACAGTTCCTGTCTCTGTATCACACTGGGAGTCACTGTGCACAGTTCCTGTCTCTGTATCACACTGGGAGTCACTGTGTTCAGTTCCTGTCTCTGTATCACACTGGGAGTCACTGTGCACAGTTCCTGTCTCTGTATCACACTGGGAGTTACTGTGCACAGTTCCTGTCTCTGTATCACACTGGGAGTCACTGTGCACAGTTCCTGTCTCTGTGTCACACTGGGAGTCACTGTGCACAGTTCCTGTTTCTGTATTACACCGGGAGTCACTGTGCACAGTTCCTGTTTCTGTATTACACTGGGAGTCACTGTGCACAGTTCCTGTCTCTGTATCACACTGGGAGTCACTGTACACAATTCCTGTCTCTGTATCACACTGGGAGTCACTGTGCACAGTTCCTGTTTCTGTATTACACTGGGAGTCACTGTGCACAGTTCCTGTCTCTGTATCACACTGGGAGTCACTGTGCACAGTTCCTGTCTCTGTATCACACTGGGAGTCACTGTGCACAGTTCCTGTCTCTGTATCACACTGGGAGTCACTGTGCACAGTTCCTGTCTCTGTATCACACTGGGAGTCACTGTGCACAGTTCCTGACTCTGTATCTCACTGGGAGTCACTGTGCACAGTTCCTGTCTCTGTATCACACTGGGCGTCACTGTGCACAGTTCCTGTCTCTGTATCACACTGGGAGACACTGTGCACAGTTCCTGTCTCTGTATCACACTGGGAGTCACTGTGCACAGTTCCTGTCTCTGTATCACACTGGGAGTCACTGTGCACAGTTCCTGTCTCTGTATCACACTGGGAGTCACTGTGCACAGTTCCTGTCTCTGTATCACACTGGGAGTCACTGTGCACAGTTCCTGTCTCTGTATCACACTGGGAGTCACTGTGCACAGTTCCTGTCTCTGTATCACACTGGGAGTTACTGTGCACAGTTCCTGTCTCTGTATCACACTGGGAGTCACTGTGCACAGTTCCGGTCTCTGTATCACACTGGGAGTCACTGTGCACAGTTCCGGTCTCTGTATCACACTGGGAGTCGCTGTGCACAGTTCCGGTCTCTGTATCACAGTGGGAGTCACTGTGCACAGTTCCTGTCTCTGTATCACACTGGGAGTCACTGTGCACAGTGCCTGTCTCTGTATCACACTGGGAGTCACTGTGCACAGTTCCTGTCTCTGTATCACACTGGGAGTCACTGTGCACAGTTCCTGTCTCTGTATCACACTGGGAGTCACTGTGCACAGTTCCTGCCTCTGTATCACACTGGGAGTCACTGTGCACAGTTCCTGTCTCTGTATCACACTGGGAGTCACTGTGCACAGTTCCTGTCTCTGTATCACACTGGGAGTCACTGTGCACAGTTCCTGTCTCTGTATCACACTGGGAGTCACTGTGCACAGTTCCTGTCTCTGTATCACACTGGGAGACACTGTGCACAGTTCCGGTCTCTGTATCACACTGGGAGTCACTGTGCACAGTTCCTGTCTCTGTATCACACTGGGAGTCACTGTGCACAGTTCCTGTCTCTGTATCACACTGGGAGACACTGTGCACAGTTCCTGTCTCTGTATCACACTGGGAGTCACTGTGCACAGTTCCTGTCTCTGTATCACACTGGGAGTCACTGTGCACAGTTCCTGTCTCTGTATCACACTGGGAGTCACTGTGCACAGTTCCTGTCTCTGTATCACACTGGGAGTTACTGTGCACAGTTCCTGTCTCTGTATCACACTGGGAGTCACTGTGCACAGTTCCTGTCTCTGTATCACACTGGGAGACACTGTGCACAGTTCCTGTCTCTGTATCACACTGGGAGTCACTGTGCACAGTTCCTGTCTCTGTATCACACTGGGAGTCACTGTGCACAGTTCCTGTCTCTGTATCACACTGGGAGTCACTGTGCACAGTTCCTGTCTCTGTATCCCACTGGGAGTTACTGTGCACAGTTCCGGTCTCTGTATCACACTGGGAGTCACTGTGCACAGTTCCTGTCTCTGTATCACACTGGGAGTCACTGTGCACTGTTCCTGTCTCTGTATCACACTGGGAGTCACTGTGCACAGTTCCTGTCTCTGTATCACACTGGGAGTCACTGTGCACAATTCCGGTCTCTGTATCACACTGAGAGTCACTGTGCACAGTTCCTGTCTCTGTATCACACTGGGAGTCACTGTGCACAGTTCCTGTCTCTGTATCACACTGGGAGTCACTGTGCACAGTTCCTGACTCTGTATCACATTTGAAGTCACCCACTGTTAGCATCGAGCCGTCCCAGGACAGGTACAGCACGGGTTAGATACAGTGTAGAGCTCCCTCTACATTACCCTGACAGTGTGTGTCCCACTTTATACCCAGTGTCAGCATCGAGCTCTCCCAGGACAGGGACAGCACGGGTTAGATACAGTGTAGAGCTCCCTCTACATTACCCTGACAGTGTGTGTCCCACTTTATACCCAGTGTCAGCATCGAGCTGTCCCAGGACAGGTACAGCACGGGTTAGATACAGTGTAGAGCTCCCTCTACATTACCCTGACAGTGTGTCCCCCACTTTATACCCAGTGTCAGCATCGAGCTCTCCCAGGACAGGTACAGCACGGGTTAGATACAGTGTAGAGCTCCCTCTACATTACCCTGACAGTGTGTCCCCCACTTTATACCCAGTGTCAGCATCGAGCTCTCCCAGGACAGGTACAGCACGGGTTAGATACAGTGTAGAGCTCCCTCTACATTACCCTGACAGTGTGTACCCCACTTTATACCCAGTGTCAGCATCGAGCTCTCCCAGGACAGGTACAGCACGGGTTAGATACAGTGTAGAGCTCCCTCTACATTACCCTGACAGTGTGTCCCCCACTTTATACCCAGTGTCAGCATCGAGCTGTCCCAGGACAGGTACAGCACGGGTTAGATACAGTGTAGAGCTCCCTCTACATTACCCTGACAGTGTGTACCCCACTTTAAACCCAGAGTTGGAAAGGAGACTATATTGCGATCCTATGATACATTTCCGATGCCAGGAAAATAGAGATTGTGACCGATATGAGTGAATTGACGTTACCTTTTCAAAGTTAACCGCTTAAAGGTGTGCAGAATAATCAGATAAAATATAATCGACGGATACTCAGCTGGAAAAACAATACAATATAAAGCTGGATATATATTATTGAACAACGAGATGCATCTTATTAACTTGGGGGGTCAGGAAGCCTCCTGGGTCCATTTACAGAGGGGTCGGTTATTGTGACGGACGTAAGCTGACGAGGGGACACGTCGCCTGTAGGCAAACAGGGGGTCCCGTTCGGAAGGCAGTGAATGGTGGAGTGCAGCATCAAGGTGCGTGTGTGGAAGACACAGATAGCGAGCTACCGCGCACATCGTGCCGTCCGAGAACCAACGGCGGAGCTGCGGAGGAAGAGGAGCTGAACCCCGGGCGACTTGGCTGAGACGGTGCGAACTCCAAGCTGCCAACGTGAGTGTGATGTGCCGGCGATAGGAAAGGGATGGTCAGTGAGCCTGTGGGACCGTGCAGAGGATCAGACGGGGGGGTTTGTCAATTCATCGCCAATCTCGACGTTCAACATTGTGGATCTGGCATTATCAGAGGGTCAGTACTGAGGGAGTGCCGCACTGTCAGAGGGTCAGAACTGAGGGAGTGCTGCACTGTCAGAGGGTCAGAACTGAGGGAGTGCTGCACTGTCAGAGGGTCAGTACTGAGGGAGTGCTGCACTATCAGACGGTCAGAACTGAGGGAGTGCTGCACTGTCAGAGGGTCAGTATTGAGGGAGTGCCGCACTGTCAGAGGGTCAGTACTGAGGGAGTGCTGCACTGTCAGAGGGTCGGTACTGAGGGAGTGCCGCACTGTCAGAGGGTCAGTACTGAGGGAGTGCTGCACTGTCAGAGGGTCAGTACTGAGGGAGTGCCGCACTGTCAGAGGGTCAGTACTGAGGGAGTGCTGCACTGTCAGAGGGTCAGTACTGAGGGAGTGCCGCACTGTCAGAGGGTCAGTACTGAGGGAGTGCCGCACTGTCAGAGGGTCAGTACTGAGGGAATGCTGCACTGTCAGAGGGTCAGTACTGAGGGAGTGCTGCACTGTCAGAGGGTCAGTACTGAGGGAGCGCCACACTGTCAGAGGGTCAGTACTGAGGGTGTGCTGCACTGTCAGAGGGTCAGTGCTGAGGGAGTGCCGCACTGTCAGAGGGTCAGTACTGAGGGAGTGCCGCACTGTCAGAAGGTCAGTACTGAGGGAGTGCCGCGCTGTCAGAGGGTCAGTACTGAGGGAGTGCCCACTGTCAGAGGGTCAGTACTGAGGGAGTGCCGCACTGTCAGAGGGTCAGTACTGAGGGAGTGCCGCACTGTCAGAGGGTCAGTTCTGAGGGAGTGCTGCACTGTCAGAGGGTCAGTACTGAGGGAGTGCCGCACTGTCCGAGGGTCAGTACTGAGGGAGTGCCGCACTGTCCGAGGGTCAGTACTGAGGGAGTGCCGCACTGTCAGAGGGTCAGTACTGAGGGAGTGCCGCACTGTCAGAGGGTCAGTACTGAGGGAGTGCCGCACTGTCAGAGGGTCAGTACTGAGGGAGTGCAGCACTGTCAGAGGGTCAGTACTGAGGGAGTGCTGCACTGTCAGAGGGTCAGTACTGAGGGAGTGCTGCACTGTCAGAGGGTCAGTACAGAGGGAGTGCTGCACTGTCAGAGGGTCAGTACAGAGGGAGTGCTGCACTGTCAGAGGGTCAGTACTGAGGGAGTGCCGCACTGTCAGAGGGTCAATACTGAGGGAGTGCTGCACTGTCAGAGGGTCAATACTGAGGGAGTGCTGCATTATCAGAGGGTCAGTACTGAGGGAGTGCCGCACTGTCAGAGGGTTAGTACTGAGGGAGTGCTGCACTGTCAGAGGGTCAGTACAGAGGGAGTGCTGCACTGTCAGAGGGTCAGTACTGAGGGAGTGCCGCACTGTCAGAGGGTCAGTACTGAGGGAGGGCTGCACTGTCAGAGGGTCAGTACTGAGGGAGTGCTGCAATATCAGAGGGTCAGTACTGAGGGAGTGCCGCACTGTCAGAGGGTCAGTACTGAGGGAGTGCTGCACTGTCAGAGGGTCAGTACTGAGGGAGTGCTGCACTGTCAGAGGGTCAGTACTGAGGGAGTGTCGCACTGTCAGAGGGTCAGTACTGAGGGAGTGCTGCACTGTCAGAGGGTCAGTACTGAGGGAGTGCCGCACTGTCAGAGGGTCAGTACTGAGGGAGTGCCGCACTGTCAGAGGGTCAGTACTGAGGGAGTGCCGCACTTTCAGAGTGTCAGTACTGAGGGAGTGTCGCACTGTCAGAGGGTCAGTACTGAGGGAGTGCCGCACTGTCAGAGGGTCAATACTGAGGGAGTGCTGCATTATCAGAGGGTCAGTACTGAGGGAGTGCCGCACTGTCAGAGGGTCAGTACTGAGGGAGTGCTGCACTGTCAGAGGGTCAGTACTGAGGGAGTGCTGCACTGTCAGAGGGTCAGTACTGAGGGAGTGTCGCACTGTCAGAGGGTCAGTACTGAGGGAGTGCTGCACTGTCAGAGGGTCAGTACTGAGGGAGTGCCGCACTGTCAGAGGGTCAGTACTGAGGGAGTGCCGCACTGTCAGAGGGTCAGTACTGAGGGAGTGCCGCACTGTCAGAGTGTCAGTACTGAGGGAGTGTCGCACTGTCAGAGGGTCAGTACTGAGGGAGTGCCGCACTGTCAGAGGGTCAGTACTGAGGGAGTGCTGCACTGTCAGAGGGTCAGTACTGAGGGAGTGCCGCACTGTCAGAGGGTCAGTACTGAGGGAGTGCTGCACTGTCAGAGGGTCAGTACTGAGGGAGTGCCGCACTGTCAGAGGGTCAGTACTGAGGGAGTGCTGCACTGTCAGAGGGTCAGTACTGAGGGAGTGCTGCTCTGTCAGAGGGTCAGTACTGAGGGAGTGCCGCACTGTCAGAGGGTCAGTACTGAGGGAGTGCTGCACTGTCAGAGGGTCAGTACTGAGGGAGTGCTGCATTATCAGAGGGTCAGTACCGAGGGAGTGCTGCACTGTCAGAGGGTCAGTACTGAGGGAGTGCTGCACTGTCAGAGGGTCAGTACTGAGGGAGTGCTGCACTGTCAGAGGGTCAGTACTGAGGGAGTGCTGCATTATCAGAGGGTCAGTACTGAGGGAGTGCTGCACTGTCAGAGGGTCAGTACTGAGGGAGTGCCGCACTGTCAGAGGGTCAGTACTGAGGGAGTGCCGCACTGTCAGAGGGTCAGTACTGAGGGAGTGCTGCACTGTCAGAGGGTCAGTACTGACGGAGTGCTGCACTGTCAGAGGGTCAGTACTGAGGGAGTGCTGCACTGTCAGAGGGTCAGTACTGAGGGAGTGCCGCACTGTCAGAGGGTCAGTACTGAGGGAGGGCCTGCACTGTCAGAGGGTCAGTACTGAGGGAGTGCTGCACTGTCAGGAGGGTCAGTACTGAGGGAGGGCCTGCACTGTCAGAGGGTCAGTACTGAGGGAGTGCTGCACTGTCAGAGGGTCAGTACTGAGGGAGTGCCGCACTGTCAGAGGGTCAGTACTGAGGGAGTGCTGCACTGTCAGAGGGTCAGTACTGAGGGAGTGCTGCACTGTCAGAGGGTCAGTACTGAGGGAGTGCTGCACTGTCAGAGGGTCAGTACTGAGGGAGTGCTGCACTGTCAGAGGGTCAGTACTGAGGGAGTGCCGCACTGTCAGAGGGTCAGTACTGAGGGAGTGCCGCACTGTCAGAGGGTCAGTACTGAGGGAGTGCCTGCACTGTCAGAGGGTCAGTACTGAGGGAGTGCTGCACTGTCAGAGGGTCAGTACTGAGGGAGTGCCGCACTGTCAGAGGGTCAGTACTGAGGGAGTGCCGCACTGTCAGAGGGTCAGTACTGAGGGAGTGCCGCACTGTCAGAGGGTCAGTACTGAGGGAGTGCTGCACTGTCAGAGTGTCAGTACTGAGGGAGTGCCGCACTGTCAGAGGGTCAGTACTGAGGGAGTGCCGCACTGTCAGAGGGTCAGTACTGAGGGAGTGCTGCACTGTCAGAGGGTCAGTACTGAGGGAGTGCTGCACTTATCAGAGGGTCAGTACTGAGGGAGTGCCGCACTGTCAGAGGGTCAGTACTGAGGGAGTGCCGCACTGTCAGAGGGTCAGTACTGACGGAGTGCTGCACTGTCAGAGGGTCAGTACTGAGGGAGTGCCGCACTGTCAGAGGGTCAGTACTGAGGGAGTGCTGCACTGTCAGAGGGTCAGTACTGAGGAAGTGCCGCACTGTCAGAGGGTCAGTACTGAGGGAGTGCCGCACTGTCAGAGGGTCAGTACTGATGGAGTGCCGCACTGTCAGAGGGTCAGTACTGAGGGAGTGCTGCACTGTCAGAGGGTCAGTACTGAGGGAGTGCAGCACTGTCAGAGGGTCAGTACTGAGGGAGTGCAGCACTGTCAGAGGGTCAGTACTAAGGGAGTGCCGCAGTGTCAGGGGATCAGTACTGAGGGAGTGCTGCACTGTCAGAGGGTCAGAACTGAGGGAGTGCTGCACTGTCAGAGTGTCAGTACTGAGGGAGAGCTGCACTGTCAGAGGGTCAGTACTGAGGGAGTGCTGCACTGTCAGAGGGTCAGTCCTGAGGGAGTGCCGCATTATCAGAGGGTCAGTACTGAGGGAGTGCCGCACTATCAGAGGGTCAGGACTGAGGGAGTGCCGCACTGTCAGAGGGTCAGTACTGAGGGAGCCCCGCACTGTCAGAGGGTCAGTACTGAGGGAGTGTTGCACTGTCAGAGGGTCAGTACTGAGGGAGCGCCGCACTGTCAGAGGGTCAGTACTGTGGGAGTGCCGCACTGTCAGAGGGTCAGTACTGAGGGAGTGCTGCACTGTCAGAGGATCAGTACTGAGGGAGTGCCGCACTGTCAGAGGGTCAGTACTGAGGGAGTGCTGCACTGTCAGAGGGTCAGTACTGAGGGAGTGCTGCACTGTCAGAGGGTCAGTACTGAGGGAGTGCTGCACTGTCAGAGGGTCAGTACTGAGGGAGTGCTGCACTGTCAGAGGGTCAGTACTGAGGGAGTGCTGCACTGTCAGAGGGTCCGTACTGAGGGAGTGCTGCACTGTCAGAGGGTCAGTACTGAGGGAGTGCTGCACTGTCAGAGGGTCAGTACTGAGGGAGTGCCGCACTGTCAGAGGGTCAGTACTGAGGGAGTGCCGCACTGTCAGAGGGTCAGTACTGAGGGAGTGCCGCACTGTCAGAGTGTCAGTACTGAGGGAGTGCCGCACTGTCAGAGTGTCAGTACTGAGGGAGTGCCGCACTGTCAGAGGGTCAGTACTGAAGGAGGCTGTTCATTAATGCTACACTGGTTATTGTCCGGCTGTGATGAAATGTTCAGGCCAGACTTCGCTGTGTAACATGTTGCCTGCAAATTGATTTGGAGTCTGAGGGTTTAAATCGTGCCGGAGAGAGTTCATCCCAGGAGTGCCAGGAATGGGACGAGTGGGGACGATAGGCCTGGGACAAGTTGGGAAAATCCCCAATGAGAGAAGTTGGTTGGAATGTTGATTGGCCGGGAATCCTGATGGTTTGGACGGAGGAGAAAGTGAGAGGAGGGGGTGGAGGCCGGGATGACCGATATGGGATCTTGCTGAGCTGAGCAATGGCCGCCGTGCCACAGCCTGCTGAGAGATCGAGGCCAGCCAGCTCACTCTTCGACAGAGAACGGGGTAGCCTCAAAGCGAGGAAATTTGTTCAACCACATGGTACGCTGCCCTTGGGCCTGAGATTGTTCTTCTTTCGTTCGTACAGGAGGCAGGCTGGACATTTAGTGGAAAACCAGAAGTTGGCCGCCTGGTTCGGACACCAGATTTCCGACGGACTGGACCACGTCCGGCCGACTCTGCGGCAGGCACATCATGAACACCTCCTCAGGCTTTTGCCACTCGCTAGGCCCTGACAACCACCAGAGCTATCAGGCCTACCCGTTCGCCCAACGGGGGACGTTTGGCGGAATCGGGGCCCAGGCGGAGTTCGAGGCCAGGGCAGCTCGTGGTCCGATGACTCCCAGCACCGAGCGAGCGGGGCGCAAGAGCGCCAAGGTGGCAGACATCACGGTCCAGCTCGAAATGAAGGGCCTCTGGGATGAATTTAACCAACTGGGGACGGAGATGATCGTCACCAAGGCCGGGAGGTAGGTGGGCGCGGGTGGGTTAGTGGGAGGGGGAGGCTGATGGAAGGGGCAGGGCCTTCCTGCTGGTGAGGTAGGAACAGGAGGAGGCCCCATTCAGCCCCTTCCCCAGCCTGTTACACAGGAACAGGAGGCCCCATTCAGCCCCTTCTCCAGCCTGTTACACAGGAACAGGAGGAGGCCCCATTCAGCCCCTTCTCCAGCCTGTTACACAGGAACAGGAGGAGGCCCCATTCAGCCCCTTCTCCAGCCTGTTACACAGGAACAGGAGGCCCCATTCAGCCCCTTCTCCAGCCTGTTACACAGGAACAGGAGGCCCCATTCAGCCCCTTCTCCAGCCTGTTACACAGGAACAGGAGGAGGCCCCATTCAGCCCCTTCTCCAGCCTGTTACACAGGAAAAGGAGGAGGCCCCATTCAGCCCCTTCTCCAGCCTGTTACACAGGAACAGGAGGCCCCATTCAGCCCCTTCTCCAGCCTGTTACACTGGAACAGGAGGCCCCATTCAGCCCCTTCTCCAGCCTGTTACACAGGAACAGGAGGCCCCATTCAGCCCCTTCTCCAGCCTGTTACACAGGAACAGGAGGCCCCATTCAGCCCCTGCTCCAGCCTGTTACACAGGAACAGGAGGCCCCATTCAGCCCCTTCTCCATCCTGTTACACAGGAACAGGAGGCCCCATTCAGCCCCTTCTCCAGCCTGTTACACAGGAACAGGAGGAGGCCCCATTCAGCCCCTTCTCCAGCCTGTTACACAGGAACAGGAGGTCCCATTCAGCCCCTTCTCCAGCCCGTTACACAGGGACAGGAGGTCCCATTCAGCCCCTTCTCCAGCCTGTTACACAGGAACAGGAAGAGGCCCCATTCAGCCCCTTCTCCAGCCCGTTACACAGGGACAGGAGGCCCCATTCAGCCCCTTCTCCAGCCTGTTACACAGGAACAGGAGGCCCCATTCAGCCCCTTCTCCAGCCTGTTACACAGGAACAGGAGGCCCCATTCAGCCCCTTCTCCAGCCTGTTACACAGGAACAGGAGGAGGCCCCATTCAGACCCTTCTCCAGCCTGTTACACAGGAACAGGAGGCCCCATTAAGCCCCTTCTCCAGCCTGTTACCCAGGAACAGGAGGAGGCCCCATTCAGCCCCTTCTCCAGCCTGTTACACAGGAACAGGAGGAGGCCCCATTCAGCCCCTTCTCCAGCCTGTTACACAGGAACAGGAGGCCCCATTCAGCCCTTTCTCCAGCCTGTTACACAGGAACAGGAGGCCCCATTCAGCCCCTTCCCCAGCCTGTTACACAGGAACAGGAGGAGGCCCCATTCAGCCCCTTCTCCAGCCTGTTACACAGGAACAGGAGGCCCCATTCAGCCCCTTCTCCAGCCTGTTACACAGGAACAGGAGGAGACCCCATTCAGCCCATTCTCCAGCCTGTTACACAGGAACAGGAGGAGACTCCATTCAGCCCCTTCTCCAGCCTGTTACACAGGAACAGGAGGAGGCCCCATTCAGCCCCTTCTCCAGCCTGTTACACAGGAACAGGAGGAGGCCCCATTCAGCTCCTTCTCCAGCCTGTTACACAGGAACAGGGGGCCCCATTCAGCCCCTTCTCCAGCCTGTTACACAGGAACAGGAGGCCCCATTCAGCCCCTTCTCCAGCCTGTTACACAGGAACAGGAGGCCCCATTCAGCCCCTTCTCCAGCCTGTTACACAGGAACAGGAGGAGGCCCCATTCAGCCTCTTCTCCAGCCTGTTACACAGGAACAGGAGGCCCCATTCAGCTCCTTCTCCAGCCTGTTACACAGAACAGGAGGCCCCATTCCGCCCCTTCTCTAGCCTGTTACACAGGAGCAGGAGGCCCCATTCAGCCCCTTCCCCAGCCTGTTACACAGGAACAGGAGGAGGCCCCATTCAGCCCCTTCTCCAGCCTGTTACACAGGAACAGGAGGAGGCCCCATTCAGCCCCTTCTCCAGCCTGTTATACAGGAACAGGAGGAGGCCCCATTCAGCCCCTTCTCCAGCCTGTTACACAGGAACAGGAGGCCCCATTCAGTCCCTTCTCCAGCCTGTTACACAGGAACAGGAGGAGGCCCCATTCAGCCCCTTCTCCAGCCTGTTACACAGGAACAGGAGGAGGCCCCATTCAGCCCCTTCTCCAGCCTGTTACACAGGAACAGGAGGCCCCATTCAGCCCCCTTTCCAACACAGATACAGAGACCGGAACTGTGCACAGTGACTCCCAGTGTGATACAGAGACAGGAACTGTGCACAGTGACTCCCAGTGTGATACAGAGACAGGAACTGTGTACAGTGACTCCCAGTGTGATACAGAGACCGGAACTGTGCACAGTGACTCCCAGTGTGATACAGAGACCGGAACTGTGCACAGTGACTCCCAGTGTGATACAGTGACAGGAACTGTGCACAGTGACTCCCAGTGTGATACAGAGACAGGAACTGTGCACAGTGACTCCCAGTGTGATACAGAGACAGGAACTGTGCACAGTGACTCCCAGTGTGATACAGAGACAGGAACTGCGCACAGTGACTCCCTGTGTGATACAGAGACCGGAACTGTGCACAGTGACTCCCAGTGTGATGCAGAGACAGGAACTGTGCACATTGTCTCCCAGTGTGATACAGAGACAGGAACTGTGCACAGTGACTCCCAGAGTGATACAGAGACCGGAACTGTGCACAGTGACTCCCAGTGTGATACAGAGACAGGAACTGTGCACAGTGACTCCCAGTGTGATACAGAGACAGGAACTATGCACAGTGACTCCCAGTGTGATACAGAGACAGGAACTGTGCACAGTGACTCCCAGTGTGATACAGAGACCGGAACTGTACACAGTGACACCCAGTGTGATACAGAGACAGGAACTGTGCACAGTGACTCCCAGTGTGATACAGAGACAGGAACTGTGCACAGTGACTCCCAGTGTGATACAGAGACAGGAACTGTGCACAGTGACTCCCAGTGTGATACAGAGACAGGAACTGTGTACAGTAACTCCCAGTGTGATACAGAGACCGGAACTGTGCACAGTGACTCCCAGTGTGATACAGAGACAGGAACTGTGCACAGTGACTCCCAGTGTGATACAGAGACAGGAACTGAGCACAGTGACTCCCAGTGTGATACAGAGACAGGAACTGTGCACAGTGACTCCCAGTGTGATACAGAGACCGGAACTGTGCACAGTGACTCCCAGTGTGATACAGAGACAGGAACTGTGCACAGTGACTCCCAGTGTGATACAGAGACAGGAACTGTGCACAGTGACTCTCAGTGTGATACAGAGACCAGAACTGTGCACAGCGACTCCCAGTGTGATACAGAGACAGGAACTGTGCACAGTGACTCCCAGTGTGATACAGAGACAGGAACTGTGCACAGTGACTCCCAGTATGATACAGAGACAGGAACTGTGCACAGTGACTCCCAGTGTGATACAGAGACAGGAACTGTGCACAGTGCCTCCCAGTGTGATACAGAGACAGGAACTGTGCACAGTGACTCCCAGTGCGATACAGAGACAGGAACTGTGCACAGTGACTCCCAGTGTGATACAGAGACCGGAACTGTGCACAGTGACTCCCAGTGTGATACAGAGACAGGAACTGCGCACCGTGACTCCCAGTGTGATACAGAGACCGGAACTGTGCACAGTGACTCCCAGTGTGATACAGAGACCGGAACTGTGCACAGTGACTCCCAGTGTGATACAGAGACAGGAACTGTGTACAGTGACTCCCAGTGTGATACAGAGACCGGAACTGTGCACAGTGACTCCCAGTGTGATACAGAGACCGGAACTGTGCACAGTGACTCCCAGTGTGATACAGAGAACGGAACTGTGCACAGTGACTCCCAGTGTGATACAGAGACAGGAACTGTGCACAGTGACTCCCAGTGTGATACAGAGACAGGAACTGTGCACAGTGGCTCCCAGTGTGATACAGTGACAGGAACTGTGCACAGTGACTCCCAGTGTGATACAGAGACAGAAACTGTGCACAGTGACTCCCAGTGTGATACAGAGACAGGAACTGTGCACAGTGACTCCCAGTGTGATACAGAGACAGGAACTGTGCACAGTGACTCCCAGTGTGATACAGAGACAGGAACTGTGCACAGTGACTCCCAGTGTGATACAGAGACAGGAACTGTGCACAGTGACTCCCAGTGTGATACAGAGACAGGAACTGTGCACAGTGACTCCCAGTGTGATACAGAGACAGGAACTGTGCACAGTGACTCCCAGTGTGATACAGAGACAGGAACTGTGCACAGTGACTCCCAGTGTGATACAGAGACAGGAACTGTGCACAGTGACTCCCAGTGTGATACAGAGACAGGAACTGTGCACAGTGACTCCCAGTGTGATACAGAGACAGGAACTGTGCACAGTGACTCCCAGTGTGATACAGAGACCGGAACTGTGCAGAGTGACTCCCAGTGTGATGCAGAGACCGGAACTGTGCACAGTGACTCCCAGTGTGATACAGAGACGGGAACTGTGCACAGTGACTCCCAGTGTGATACAGAGACGGGAACTGTGCACAGTGACTCCCAGTGTGATACAGAGACCGGAACTGTGCACAGTGACTCCCAGTGTGATACAGAGACCGGAACTGTGCACAGTGACTCCCAGTGTGATACAGAGACAGGAACTGTGCACAGTGACTCCCAGTGTGTTACAGAGACAGGAACTGTGCACAGTGACTCCCAGTGTGATACAGAGACAGGAACTGTGCACAGTGACTCCCAGTGTGATACAGTGACAGGAACTGTGCACAGTGACTCCCAGTGTGATACAGAGACAGGAACTGTGCACAGTGACTCCCAGTGTGATACAGAGACAGGAACTGTGCACAGTGACTCCCAGTGTGATACAGAGACCGGAACTGCGCACAGTGACTCCCTGTGTGATACAGAGACAGGAACTGCGCACAGTAACTCCCAGTGTGATACAGAGACAGGAACTGTGCACAGTGACTCCCAGTGCGATACAGAGACAGGAAGTGTGCACAGTGTCTCCCAGTGTGATACAGAGACAGGAACTGTGCACATTGTCTCCCAGTGTGATACAGAGACAGGAACTGTGCACAGTGACTCCCAGAGTGATACAGAGACCGGAAATGTGCACAGTGACTCCCAGTGTGATACAGAGACAGGAACTGTGCACAGTGACTCCCAGTGTGATACAGAGACAGGAACTATGCACAGTGACTCCCAGTGTGATACAGAGACAGGAACTGTGCACAGTGACTCCCAGTGTGATACAGAGACCGGAACTGTACACAGTGACACCCAGTGTGATACAGAGACAGGAACTATGCACAGTGACTCCCAGTGTGATACAGAGACAGGAACTGTGCACAGTGACTCCCAGTGTGATACAGAGACCGGAACTGTACACAGTGACACCCAGTGTGATACAGAGACAGGAACTGTGCACAGTGACTCCCAGTGTGACACAGAGACAGGAACTGTGCACAGTGACTCCCAGTGCGATACAGAGACAGGAACTGTGCACAGTAACTCCCAGTGCGATACAGAGACAGGAACTGCGCACAGTGACTCCCAGTGTGATACAGAGACAGGAACTGTGCACAGTGACTCCCAGTGTGATACAGAGACAGGAACTGTGCACAGTAACTCCCAGTGTGATACAGAGACAGGAACTGTGCACAGTGACTCCCAGTGTGATACAGAGACAGGAACTGTGCACAGTGACTCCCAGTGTGATACAGAGACAGGAACTGTGTACAGTAACTCCCAGTGTGATACAGAGACCGGAACTGTGCACAGTGACTCCCAGTGTGATACAGAGACAGGAACTGTGCACAGTGACTCCCAGTGTGATACAGAGACAGGAACTGAGCACAGTGACTCCCAGTGTGATACAGAGACAGGAACTGTGCACAGTGACTCCCAGTGTGATACAGAGACCGGAACTGTGCACAGTGACTCCCAGTGTGATACAGAGACCAGAACTGTGCACAGCGACTCCCAGTGTGATACAGAGACAGGAACTGTGCACAGTGACTCCCAGTGTGATACAGAGACAGGAACTGTGCACAGTGACTCCCAGTGTGATACAGAGACAGGAACTGTGTACAGTAACTCCCAGTGTGATACAGAGACAGGAACTGTGCACAGTGACTCCCAGTGTGATACAGAGACAGGAACTGTGCACAGTGACTCCCAGTGTGATACAGAGACAGGAACTGTGCACAGTGACTCCCAGTGTGATACAGAGGCAGGAACTGTGCACAGTGACTCCCAGTGTGATACAGAGACCGGAACTGCGCCCAGTGACTCCCAGTGTGATACAGAGAACGGAACTGTGCACAGTGACTCCCAGTGTGATACAGAGACAGGAACTGTGCACAGTGACTCCCAGTGTGATACAGAGACAGGAACTGTGCACAGTGACTCCCTGTGTGATACAGAGACAGGAACTGTGCACAGTGACTCCCAGTGTGATACAGAGACAGGAACTGTGCACAGTGACTCCCAGTGTGATACAGGGACAGGAACTGTGCACAGTAAATCCCAGTGTGATACAGAGACAGGAACTGTGCACAGTGACTCCCAGTGTGATACAGAGACCGGAACTGTGCACAGTGACTCCCAGTGTGATACAGAGACAGGAACTGTGCACAGTGACTCCCAGTGTGATACAGAGACAGGAACTGTGCACAGTGACTCCCAGTGTGATACAGAGACAGGAACTGTGCACAGTGACTCCCAGTGTGATACAGAGACCGGAACTGTGCACAGTGACTCCCAGTGTGATACAGAGACAGGAACTGTGCACAGTGACTCCCAGTGTGATACAGAGACCGGAACTGTGCACAGTGACTCCCAGTGTGATACAGAGACAGGAACTGTGCACAGTGTCTCCCAGTGTGATACAGAGACCGGAACTGTGTACAGTGACTCCCAGTGTGATACAGAGACAGGAACTGTGCACAGTGACTCCCAGTGTGATACAGAGACAGGAACTGCGCACAGTGACTCCCAGTGTGATACAGAGACAGGTACTGTGCACAGTGACTCCCAGTGTGATACAGAGACAGGAACTGTGCACAGTGTCTCCCAGTGTGATACAGAGACAGGAACTGTGCACAGTGACTCCCAGTGTGATACAGAGACAGGAACTGTGCACAGTAACTCCCAGTGTGATACAGAGACAGGAACTGTGCACAGTGTCTCCCAGTGTGATACAGAGACAGGAACTGTGCACAGTGTCTCCCAGTGTGATACAGAGACAGGAACTGTGCACAGTGACTCCCAGTGTGATACAGAGACAGGAACTGTGCACAGTGTCTCCCAGTGTGATACAGAGACAGGAACTGTGCACAGTGTCTCCCAGTGTGATACAGAGACAGGAACTGTGCACAGTGACTCCCAGTGTGATACAGAGACAGGAACTGTGCACAGTGACTCCCAGTGTGATACAGAGACAGGAACTGTGCACAGTGACTCCCAGTGTGATACAGAGACAGGAACTGTGCACAGTGTCTCCCAGTGTGATACAGAGACAGGAACTGTGCACAGTGACTCCCAGTGTGATACAGAGTCAGGAACTGTGCGCAGTAACTCCCAGTGTGATACAGAGACAGGAACTGTGCACAGTGACTCCCAGTGTGATACAGAGACAGGAACTGTGCACAGTGACTCCCAGTGTGATACAGAGACCGGAACTGTGCACAGTAACTCCCAGTGTGATACAGAGACAGGAACTGTGCACAGTGACTCCCAGTGTGATACAGAGACAGGAACTGTGCAGTAACTCCCAGTGTGATACAGAGACAGGAACTGTGCACAGTGACTCCCAGTGTGATACAGAGACAGGAACTGTGCTCAGTGACTCCCAGTGTGATACAGAGACAGGAACTGTGCACAGTAACTCCCAGTGTGATACGGAGACCAGAACTGAATATTGTACCTCCAATGTGTGTCTCCTTGAACCGCTGCAGTCCCTGAGGTGTAGGTACACCCACTGTGCTGTTAGGGAGGGAGTTCCTGGCTGTTGCCCCGGCGACAGTGAAGGAACGGCCGATATATTTCCCAGTCAGGGTGGGGAGTGACTTGGAGGGGAACCTCCAGGTGGTGGGGTTCCCAGGTATCTGCTGCTCTTGTCCTTCTAGATGGAGGTGGCCGTGGATTTGGAAGGTGCTGCCTGAGGAGCCTTGGTGAGTTGCTGCGGTGCATCTTGTAGATGGGACACACGGCTGCCACTGTGCGTCGGTGGGGGGGGGGGAGTGAATGTTTGTGGAAGGGGAGCAATCAAGCGGGGCTGCTTTGTCCTGGATGGTGTGGAGCTTCTTGAGTGTTGGAGCTGCGCTCATCCAGGCGAGTGGAGAGTATTCCATCACACTCCTGACTTGTGCCTTGGAGATGGTGGACAGGCTTTGGGGGGAATCTCTGGAAGTGAGGTGGATTAGCACATTAGAGGGACGGGAATGGATGCATAATGTGTCTCTAGTCGTTATTAAACCGACGCAATTGTTGCAAACTATCTAATAATAATTTTCAGACCATATGCATCCCTGGTACAGCATGGTAACCCTCGCTTACTTGTAACCCAGATCAGGTGCCCCCCATGTTGTCCACTATCGCAATCGCCCCTTTGCCATGACATTTGCCGTCTTGTGTGACACACCTGCCTGGATTAGGTCAGGGCAAAACATGGCTGCGAGCCTGGCCCACAAATTCCGATCTTTTCTTTCGCCATCTCGTCTCAATCCGGCTACTTCGATCACTGATTCAGCTCCGCATGTCTCTGGGTTTTATTTTTTCATTATCTGCCGACCGTATGTTCTGAACGGCGAAGGGGTTAATTCTCAAGGACGTGGGGCCTTCTGCCACCCTGTCTGACTTTCACGGTGTTTTACAGCACAGAAAGAGGCCCATTCGGCCCATCGTTCCTATGCTCTGTAGCCCTGTACTCTCTGGCGTTTCACGTGCTCATCGAAATGCTTCTTAAACGTTGTGAGGGCCTCCTCCACCCTTTCAGGCTGCGAGTTCCAGATTCCCATGACCCTCCGGGTTAAAACGTTTTTCCCCTCACATCCCCTTAAACCTCCTGACCTTTAACCCGTGCCCCCTGGTTGTTGACCCCCCCCCCCCTACTGAGGGGAAAAGGTTTCTTCGCAGCCTCCCTGTCTATGTCCCTCATAATTTTATTCACCTCAATCAGCTCCCCCACCCCCCTCCCTCAGCCTTCCCGGCTCTAACTCCGGCCTAACCAGCCCCTCCTCATAGCCGGGACGCCCCAGGCCAGGCAGCATCCTGGGTAATCTCCTCCGCACCTTCTCCAGCGCAAACACATCCTTCCTATAGTGTGGCGACGAGAACTACACACGGTACTGTAGCTGGGGCCTAACCAGCGTTTTGTACAGCTCCATCCCCCCCCCCCCCCCCCCCCCCCGCTCTTAGATTCTGTGCCCCGGTCAATAACGTACCCCGCAAGCCTTCTTAAGGGGGCTGCACGGTAGCACAGTGGTTAGCACTGTTGCATCACAGCTCCAGGGTCCCGGGTTCGATTC
Source organism: Scyliorhinus canicula (assembly GCF_902713615.1). Classification (NCBI taxonomy): domain Eukaryota; kingdom Metazoa; phylum Chordata; class Chondrichthyes; order Carcharhiniformes; family Scyliorhinidae; genus Scyliorhinus; species Scyliorhinus canicula. Next base: position 5,286 of record NW_024055838.1, on the reverse strand, counting down.
CCAACTTGGGTCACTGTCTGTGCGGAGTCTGCACGTTCTCCCCCGTGTCTTTCCTCCGGGTGCTCCGGTTTTCCTCCCACGGTCCAAAGGTGGGCAGGTTAGTTGGACTGGCCGTGATAAATTGCCCCTTAGTGTCCAAAAAAGGTGAGGTGGGGGATTACTGGGTGACGGGAATAGGGGTGGGAGGTGTGGGGCTTAAGTAGGGAGCTCTTTCCAAGGGCCGGTGCAGACTCGATGGGCCGAATGGCCTCCGTCTGCACTTCTTCTTCTATTCTATGAACCACCTTATCTCCCTTGCCCGGGGCCCTCTCACCTGTCACTCGTTTCGACCTGACATTTTGGCGTCTCTGTTCCTCTGTCCGATAGTTCCCACTTTCTGCAGCTCCAGCTCGAAAAGGCCGCCCTCTCGGAGAACCGTTTGCGCTCCCGCAAAAATTGTTCCATCCCGGATGGGCGGAGCTTCGAGCTCCCCACTTGATTCAGCTCAGTTACGCACCAGCTCGCGAAGAAACCCACACCTTTCACACGTGATCTTTCTTTCCCCTCGGCGCTGGAGTAAGCCTCAGACCTCCCCCAGGGTGACAAACCTCTCTCCGTCCACACGGCCAAGCTGATTGGCACGGAAACCAAAGTCAATCCCACCAGCTGCGGGCAGGGTCCAGATGTTTAAAACCCCCGGTTTTAAATTCTCGTGTGGGGAACTCGGCTCCTCTCGCAGTGAGGCTGTCGGCCATTCTGGGGGAGTTGGAAACAAGGAGGAACTAAACAGGCCTCAGGCTGATCCTTTGAATGAAGGCCCGGGTTGATAAAAGTTAAAGTGACTCCCCAGAGGAAATCCGATTGTCTGGGAGGACTGACTGAATGCTGCGGCCAGAGGGTCACCTATAACACTCCCTAAGCACCCTGGGAGGACAGGCTGCTGCGAGGACTCCCAACATCTTTCATCTCAACCCCCTCTTATTTTACCCCTATCCCTCCCTCTGTTTTGTGCGTGTTTGGCTAGAGGGTGGGACTATAAAAAGAGGGGAGGGCGGTTAGTAGCTCAACATGAGAAAAATAAAACCTAGGCTTCTTCTCCTGAAGATGGATGTCTTTCTTGGGGTCTATGTTCATAGATCTTTGAAAGTTGCCACTCAAGTGGATAGAGCTGTGAAGAAGGCCTATGGTGTGCCAGCGTTCATTAGCGGAGGGATTGAGTTTAAGAGCCGTGAGGTGATGATGCAGCTGTACAAAACCTTGGTCAGGCCACATTTGGAATACTGTGTGCAGTTCTGGTCGCCTCATTTTAGGAAGGATGTGGAAGCTTTGGAAAAGGTGCAAAGGAGATTTACCAGGATGTTGCCTGGAATGGAGAGTGGGTCTTACGAGGAAAGGTTGAGGGTGCTAGGCCTTTTCTCATTAGAACGGAGAAGGATGAGGGGGCGACTTGATAGAGGTTTATAAGATGATCAGGGGAATAGATAGAGTAGACAGTCAGAGACTTTTTCCCCGGATGGAACAAACCATTACAAGGGGACATAAATTTAAGGTGAATGGTGGAAGATATAGGGGGGATGTCAGAGGTAGGTTCGTTACCCAGAGAGTAGTGGGGGCATGGAATGCACTGCCTGTGGAAGTAGTTGAGTCGGAAACGTTAGGGACCTTCAAGCGGCTATTGGATAGGTACATGGATTAGGGTAGAATGATGGGGTGTAGATTAATCTGTTCTTAATATAGGACAAAAGTTCAGCACAACATCGTGGGCCGAAGGGCCTGTTCCGTGCTGTATTTTCCTATGTTCTATGTTCTTTATCATTGCCACCAGTCTCTGAGAGCGTTGCTGGGGCCTCCTCCGGGTATCGGCGAGGATGAGCCATCAAATTGAACCCTGTCTGTCGCTGACCTCAGAGCCACCACAGCGCCGTTTGCTTGACCCCCGACACCGTGTCTTGTTTCGAAGGGGCAGCACGATCACCACCGTTGCTGCTCCGCTATTGACCTATTGACACACAAGGCTGCGGCCTAGTTGCGACCTTGACCTCACAGGGGCTCTCTGACCTCTGACCCCAAGCCCGGTGACACCGCCCCCCCCCCCCCCCCCCCCACCCCCCACTACTGAGAGAGTAAGAGGTTCTATCTCGCCGTATCTGACACTGGACACCACCACCGGAGTCACCCTATAATCGGGGCAGGGCGCCAAACATTTGTGTCTGAGTCTCCCATTTCTGTGCAGGCGAATGTTTCCCACTTTCCAAGTGAAGATCTTAGGGATGGACCCAACGGCCGATTACGTACTCCTCATGGATTTCATTTCCACTGACGACAAACGGTACAGGTGGGTACGTCAACGAACTGTGGAGAGACACATCAAATCCCTCCCTGAGAGAGACACCAGTCAGTGTACAGATATCTCCCTGAGAGAGAGAGGGGACTGAGAGACGCCAGTCAGTGTACAGATATCTCCCTGAGAGAGAGAGGGGACTGAGAGACACCAGTCAGTGTACAGATATCTCCCTGAGAGAGAGAGGGGACTGAGAGACACCAGTCAGTGTACAGATATCTCCCTGAGAGAGAGAGAGGGGACTGAGAGATACCAGTCAGTGTACAGATATCTCCCTGAGAGAGAGCGGGGACAGAGAGACGCCAGTCAGTGTACAGATATCTCCCTGAGAGAGAGGGGACTGAGAGACACCAGTCAGTGTACAGATATCTCCCTGAGAGAGAGGGGGACTGAGAGACACCAGTCAGTGTACAGATATCTCCCTGAGAGAGAGGGGACTGAGAGACACCAGTCAGTGTACAGATATCTCCCTGAGAGAGAGAGAGAGGGGACTGAGAGACAGCAGTCAGTGTACAGATATCTCCCTGAGAGAGAGAGGGGACTGAGAGACACCAGTCAGTGTACAGATATCTCCCTGAGAGAGAGAGGGGACTGAGAGACACCAGTCAGTGTACAGATATCTCCCTGAGAGAGGGACAGAGAGACGCCAGTCAGTGTACAGATATCTCCCTGAGAGAGAGGGGACTGAGAGACACCAGTCAGTGTACAGATATCTCCCTGAGAGAGAGAGGGGACTGAGAGACACCAGTCAGTGTGCAGATATCTCCCTGAGAGAGTGGGGACTGAGGGACACCAGTCAGTGTACAGATATCTCCCTGAGAGAGAGGACTGAGAGACACCAGTCAGTGTACAGATATCTCCCTGAGAGAGAGAGAGGGGACTGAGAGACAGCAGTCAGTGTACAGATATCTCCCTGAGAGAGAGAGGGGACTGAGAGACACCAGTCAGTGTACAGATATCTCCCTGAGAGAGAGAGAGAGAGGGGACTGAAAGACACCAGTCAGTGTACAGATATCTCCCTGAGAGAGAGGGGACTGAGAGACACCAGTCAGTGTACAGATATCTCCCTGAGAGAGGGGACTGAGAGACACCAGTCAGTGTACAGATATCTCCCTGAGAGAGAGAGGGGACTGAGAGACACCAGTCAGTGTACAGATATCTCCCTGAGAGAGAGAGAGAGGACTGAGAGACACCAGTCAGTGTACAGATATCTCCCTGAGAAAGGGGACTGAGAGACACCAGTCAGTGTACAGATATCTCCCTGAGAGAGAGAGGGGACTGAGAGACACCAGTCAGTGCACAGATATCTCCCTGAGAGAGAGAGGGGACTGAGAGACACCAGTCAGTGTACAGATATCTCCCTGAGAGAGAGGGGGGACTGAGAGACACCAGTCAGTGTACAGATATCTCCCTGAGAGAGAGAGGGGGACTGAGAGACACCAGTCAGTGTACAGATATCTCCCTGAGAGAGAGGGGGGACTGAGAGACACCAGTCAGTGTACTGATATCTCCCTGAGAGAGGGGGGACTGAGAGACACCAGTCAGTGTACAGATATCTCCCTGAGAGAGAGAGGGGACTGAGAGACACCAGTCAGTGTACAGATATCTCCCTGAGAGAGAGAGGGGACTGAGAGACACCAGTCAGTGGACAGATATCTCCCTGTGAGAGAGAGGGGACTGAGAGATACCAGTCAGTGTACAGATATCTCCCTGAGAGACAGAGGGGACTGAGAGACACCAGTCAGTGTACAGATATCTCCCTGAGAGAGAGAGGGGGGACTGAGAGACACCAGTTAGTGTACAGATATCTCCCTGAGAGAGGGGACTGAGAGACACCAGTCAGTGTACAGATATCTCCCTGAGAGAGAGGGGGGACTGAGAGACACCAGTCAGTGTACAGATATCTCCCTGAGAGAGGGGACTGGGAGACACCAGTCAGTGTACAGATATCTCCCTGAGAGAGGGGACTGAGAGACACCAGTCAGTGTACAGATATCTTCCTGAGAGAGGGGACTGAGAGACACCAGTCAGTGTACAGATATCTCCCTGAGAGAGGGGACTGAGAGACACCAGTCAGTGTACATATATCACCCTGTGAGAGAGAGGGGACTGAGAGACACCAGTCAGTGTACAGATATCTCCCTGAGAGAGAGAGGGGACTGAGAGACACCAGTCAGTGTACAGATATCTCCCTGAGAGAGAGGGGGGACTGAGAGACACCAGTCAGTGTACATATATCACCCTGTGAGAGAGAGGGGACTGAGAGACATCAGTCAGTGTACAGATATCTCCCTGAGAGAGAGGGGACTGAGAGACATCAGTCAGTGTACAGATATCTCCCTGAGAGAGAGAGGGGACTGAGAGACACCAGTCAGTGTACAGATATCTCCCTGAGAGAGAGGGGGGACTGAGAGACACCAGTCAGTGTACTGATATCTCCCTGAGAGAGAGGGGACTGAGAGACACCAGTCAGTGTACAGATATCTCCCTGAGAGAGAGAGGGGACTGAGAGACACCAGTCAGTGTACAGATATCTCCCTGAGAGAGAGGGGACTGAGAGACACCAGTCAGTGTACAGATATCTCCCTGAGAGACAGAGGGGGACTGAGAGACACCAGTCAGTGTACAGATATCTCCCTGAGAGAGAGAGGGGGGACTGAGAGACAATAGTTAGTGTACAAATATATCCCTGAGAGAGAGGGGACTGAGAGACACCAGTCAGTGTACAGATATCTCCCTGAGAGAGAGGGGGGACTGAGAGACTCCAGTCAGTGTACAGATATCTCCCTGAGAGAGAGGGGGGACTGAGAGACACCAGTCAGTGTACAGATATCTCCCTGAAAGAGAGGGGGGACTGAGAGACACCAGTCAGTGTACAGATATCTCCCTGAGAGAGAGAGAGGGGACTGAGAGACACCAGTCAGTGTACAGATATCTCCCTGAGAGAGAGGGGACTGAGAGATACC